>NW_025110009.1:917166-1109014 GCF_011392965.1 Frieseomelitta varia | reverse complement strand
CTTTCTTTTTTTTTTTTTTTTTTTTTCGTCGGAAGTTCTCTTTTCCAACGAACCGCGGTACGTCTTAGCTTGGCATGAATTTTCAGTAAGCGCGTTAGGCCTTTTCGATTAGTCTGCATGAAGCTCGAGCTTCCGCGTGTTCCGTGTCTTCGTAGTTTTTCAAAATACATATCTATTATAGTAATACATTCAAGTTTTATTCTGTATGGTTATCAGTCTGTGATAAGTACACGAAATATTTACGTACGTAATTTTCGAAAGAAGTTGGTTGTATCAAAATTTTGAAGTGTTGGAAATACCGGTACAAAAGGAACCGATTGCTACCAGGAAATGGTCATTTTATTAATGAACGATTGATTAAATTTTATCTAAAATTATGTTGTTTTTCTGTTTTTATCTACAATTTAAATTAATATATATTTGTTTCGAAGATTACGCGTATAAATGTATCTATACATAAATGTATACATACATATTAATAATTGTATTTAAACTTGAATATGTTAATACACCTGTACCATATATGTTGATCTTTTAAAATTATATAGATTAAAACACAGATATATTCGTTACACGTGTTTAATAACATAGTCTCTAGTATACAGTATGTATTATATATATATATTGATTCACGAAAATATTTGATTCGAACGAACACTATAATGACATACAGCTATCATAATTGTACTAGTAAAAATAAAAACCAATCTGTAGAAGTTACAAAATCGTTTCGATTTACACATTAAAAATGTCTCTTAATAGAGATACGTACGTTGAATAATTATTTGCCAAAACATAGGACAACTCGTTAAGGTTAAGAACAGCTCAAACCTTCCGTTTGGAAGGCGTTGAAAAATTTACGGGCCGGAAGATTAATGCTCGCATAAAAGGGAAAAAGGAGAAGGCGGAAGACACGCTTGTATCGCGATACGAGGTATTTTATCAAGTTGTACGCTTCTGAACAAAGGATGAGCAACCGGAGAACTCGTAGTAAGCTCCGTGAGCCTGAACGATTCGCCTGCAAGTTTTCTCAACTATCTCGGTTCCCAGTCTCGCGAGACAAGCGATTTGACTCCTCCTGAAAGTAAATTTCCCAACAATCGGATGAATCGGCAAGTTAAAATTGGCTACATCTATGATTGGATTGCATCGACGGGTCAACGTGGAATCCTATTTCTATAGTGTTGTTACAGATTGATCGCAGTCGATCTGAAGTCGCGTTGAAATACATACAAGCAACTGGCAGCAATAAATGTATCGTCGAAGTTAGATTGTATTTCCTCAGGGAACATTTGTTGCGGCAAGTTTTAATCGAATGTAGTAATTAATAAAATAAATATACAGGTTTAATGGTAAATTTTTATGACGTGTGATTTTTGTATGATCATCTTACGGGTTAGCATCATTATTAGAACGTGGATTTTTATGTATTTGTAGGAAATTTGAAGATACAAAAATATACAGATACTTAAAGTGTTGTCATTTAGTATGTATAATAGCTTCTCAACCGAATTTCACTTTTTTCATAAAATATTTATAAATACCTTATTAATAAATTAAGTTTTCTTTTTTTCATAATAATTATTTTTTATATGTCCTCTCATTTTCTTTCGTTTAATAAACAATTTTCCACGGTGTAATCGGACAAACGATCTCAAAGAACGCCACTTGATTTAAGCAAAAATTTAAAGTACCGTCCTTTCTGTAATCGCGAATTGCTTGTTAAAATTACGTTCACTGTAAAAGAGGAGTTAAAGTTTAGCTCAGCCATGCGAAATAGAAACCGTAAGTATCTTGTTAATGTTTCTTTTCCGAGCGCTCCTCGCTCGAATTTCTTATTTCTTTTCTATTACGGAGTTCCAGAAGGATCTGTATGCAAATAGGAAACAGAACGAGTTATATTCTTTGCACTTCGTTCTAACTTCTTGTGGTTATTCCATTAATTGCTTGTTCTTTCCTTCTTCGTTCCCTCTTTGCTTCGCGTTCCACGCAAGAACATTTCTTTTATATTTAAACATTGTAAATATCAAAGCTTGCAAAGCTGTTGTCAGCATAATGAAGAATATTATTTTGTAGGTATACATTTTACACGATACCAGCGCACACAATGCTACTAGCTTCTTTCTAAAAGATCTGGCTAAATCTCTTTTAGAAAAATATCGTTTCTGTTCAAAGGATTCAAACTCACTAACGCACATAGACTTTCTCACTGCCAGTCTATCTACGTCGAATCATTCGTCGAAAATTTTACTTTTTACTAGTTATTACTCAATCGTGCAAATTATATCGACTGCTTTCACCCGCGATTCGAGCACGTTGAATCGTAGCCAGGGTAGCCAGTTAGTAATTCGTTTGCCTGGTTTTTGCAAACCTCTCGGCTGCCCGTGACGAAGGCTCGAGGCCTCGACCAACGTCCAACCAACCAACCAACCAACCAACCAACCAACCAATCATCTTTCCACCTAGAGATAGCCGCTAGTTAGCCGGATGTTCAGTGCTCGCCTGGTTATTCATAGAATGAGTAATTCCACGGGCAGTCCCGCGGACGATTCAACGCTCGGACGTTTGTCCATCATTTGGTTTGCTCGTCCAAGAAAGCTGGGAGGCCCCCCTCTGCTCACCTGGCTGGCCAACTTCGAATGGAAGCTTGTCGTATTTGCCATCTCTCTTTGTGACGTTTGCCCCGCTTCATTTCCCACTTTGTTGAACTACGAAGACGACGACGCGAGAGCAGAAAAGCTAGAAGCAGCACGGGGACCTGCTGAACGCTGCGAGGAGGAGACATCCGCCAGCTGGTCCAGCGGAACGAGCACAGGAGCTCGGGGTTCACTTTCAAAGAAAATGAGGCTAGCATTTTAATGAGACACCACTGGCGGGGAGAGCGTGGCTGCCGAGAGGCCGGCAAATAGATTCGCTGATATCCTTCTTTTTCCGGAAACCTCTCTGCCAACCTTCAAATGCCTGGGTTTTCATAAGCGGACACGTGGAATCGCGTGAATCGCACCGACCTTCTCTCTCCTTCGTTCGTTCTACTCACCCTCCCTTTCTCTCTCTCTCTCTCTCTCTCTCTTTGCCATCTCTCGCGCCATGCCATTTCCTCCGAGTCTTTCAACGCGTTTCTTAAATACACGCCCTTCCACTTCTATGCCGAACGCGAACGAACGGACGCCTCCGTATTCACATGTCTTCTCGTGCGCCCACCGAATGCTTTTCCGCTCGTGCACCGCTAATGATTAATGCGAATTCGTGGATATCTTCTGAAGGTAGTGGCAGCATGTGTGGGAACCGAAGAGAAATCGCGCGTGGATGCTTCAACTTTGATTCGAAAGCCGCCCCCGCGAAAGAGGTGAGCATCCCCTCTGAGAGATCGTTCTCTTTCTCTCGATCCCCTGTTTATCTGTTGCCGATCCCGAATGCGCGAGATCGATGGAGTACGATGTGTACGTTTCACGGTGGCTCGCTTAAAGCGAGTTTCGAAGTGATTACTTTTCGTTTCATACAGGTGAAAGAATCCCTCGAATGCGAGTGTGTAGAAGGGACTAATTTGAAAGGATTCCGAGATCTCCTCGGTCCTTTATATGTTATATTGATCAATAATTGATGGATATAGTCCATCTATTTTCTGGGGAATTATTATTTCGAAAATTAATACACGCGGTAATAATATTTATTGTCTTCTATTATCCTCTGATGATATTAGCCATTAGAAAACTGAAGTGATACGTTTTCTTAAATATTGTTTCTCAATCTGATGAAAAATAATTGAAACATTTAAAAAAACGGCGTTTGGAAAACGTCTCTGAGAAAAATAAGATGATAAGAAATCCTGATTTACAACGATTACAATTAATGTTCACTAATTTTATCGCATATAAATTCACGGACTATGAATACCTTTTATCTCGTCACGAAGAATCAAAGGAATTTCCGAAACTCTACGCTTCGACGATAATATTTGCTACAGCCAAGCTAAAAGGAACACATAAGCAAAACCAGTAAAAAAAAGTGGGAGGGGGAAATCCAAACAGAAAATTCCTGCACGATAAATTTGCTGAAAAAAATGGAAAAACTTTCTCGAACGGATAAATGTAATCGTGGTGCTGTTGCTACAACGTGCACGGGCAAATAACTCATTCTACAACGAGCTGTGAAAACTCGGTTGTGATTGCGTTATACGAACAAGCCCAACCGGGGGGCTTTTCGCCGACGGAGAAAACTGAATGGAATTAATTCAACGGAATCGGGATCGTTAAAGAGGATTAAATCGTTTTCACGGCGGCAACGACGACGAATCTATTCCATAATCTCGGTAATGGTCGATGTCGCGATTTATTTGATAAATCAATGGAGTGGTTCCTAAATTGTTCGTTCACCTCGATTTAGGTGGCTGTGAAGCAATTAAGAATCATGATTAACGACCGTTCCTCTAAGTCCCGGGGAAGTTTTGGTCTGGCCAACGTTTCGTTCAACGTTGACGATGCTTCATTCCATTAACTCACACTAGTAACTATTACAGTCGCAGAGATTGTAGCATATATTCGGAGAATTTTTAATTGTATACTATATCTTTGATTCGTGTAAATGAAAAAAAAAAATTAATTGATCAATGCTAGAACGATTAGTGTATTTATAGTAATTATTAAAATAATGTCATTGAAGTGAACATATTTTGGTATTGATAATTGTCTAATTGTATTAGTATTATGACGATTAATTATTTCTCGGAGTAACTTTTATCCGGTAACTTTGTTACGAATTTACAACTGTTGAAGATTACATAACACTACAGTCACGTCATCGAACACAAGCGCTGAAAATTATGTGATACCACTGTTCACTAAACGCTAAAAAATTACACGACGTTACAGTCACGTCATGGGTCATTAACCGCTGAAAATTACATGACGCCAGAGTCACGTCACTGATCATTAAACGCTGAAAATTAATAGTCCTCATTAATTAGTCCTCGTGGTATTTGAAATTCGAAATTTCATTTTAAACTTCACTTATTTCTTATTATTTGTTTGCAAGGAACTTCGAAGTTTGATTTTACTATTCAAATAATTTTTATAAATATTTAAAATTAGTTATTTTGTTAATATGTGTACTAAATAATTTAATTTATTATATCACATAATAAAATAAACACTAATTAAAATTCACTTGATTCTTTCCTCGTTCATTCAACATTTTGCACTCTCGGAATTAAATTTACCGAGCTTTTTACTCAGAAACGCGTAAACGAATATTTATATCACACAATCATAAAACTCTGATTTATTTATAATAATTCAAGTAATTCTAATCGGGGCAGACACGTACGAAGACATTATTATCTCGTTTAAGTCGAACTGCTCAACTAACCCAGTTGAGTTATACTATCAGCATTCCAGGTCGTTAATAACATTTCATGGGTAATTAGTTCGCTCAAGGTGTCTCACGACCGTTTTAATGGCCGCTAATTAAGTATTTGGGAAAGCCATTACAAAGTTAACAACGTTCGAGATGTCGACGGCGACAAAGACCGTTGCGAAAACCTGCAAATGATTCAGTTTGGAATTCCATGGTCTAGAAAGCGACCGACCGATCGAAATAGCGGTAAATGTCATAAAACAAGTCGAAATTTACTGTCGGTTTATTGCTGAGCTAACGAAATCCTACCGTGAAAATTTCATCCGTTTTTGATTCAAGACAAAATAGCGAGATACAAGGTTCATTTAGCGAACTGGATCCAAATGGATCCTCCCTGAGACGATACGAATATACAGTTTGATTTATTTAATTGTATCGATTAAAGAATAAATAATAATAAAACGTTCAATAACAAGTACCCTGTTTGATGCAATATTAACGTCACATATATCGAAAATAAGTACAAAAATTTTCCCCTTCATCAGAATAACTTAAAAAAGTTGAAATATTCGACGAAATAAAAATCCAAAAAAAAGTGAAAGTTCTGCCGAAGAAGTAAATGCGCCGTAAAATTATTTTCAGGCCAATTTCGAGGAATATTTGAAAATTACATCGCATCAAAGGGCGCAATGCTCGGAGGCTAATACACTTGAGACTAAAACCATCAGTAAATACTCCCCTTTCCGACGAGTATTCCTTTTCTTATCAGATGTTGCAGCTTCCTTTAAACGTTGTATGACTGCACTCTATCTCGAATCATAATTCCCAGCCTCAGATGAAGTTGAAGAAGCGCTCTCCCCCTGCCCCTTTGCAGATGGAATAAAGATGGGGGAAGCCATTCGGCAAACAGGAAATGTCTGCGTTCCCGAGAGTTTCTATGACTTCTCATCCGAGTCTGCTTCCGGCAGGCAAACGGTCTCTGATATCTTCATCTTTGTTAACAAACCATTAAAGTTGTGCCGCGGTTTGCTCTTGCTCATTAAGTGAACCCCTTCTTCTTCACCCTTTTCTAATCTTTCATCTACCTCCGCTGTGTTTGACACGCTTAACGACAATCCCATGGCCCTTCGTGAAAAGAAAAGGGACCGCGATCTCGATTGCAGTTCTCGGTTAACAGCTCGAGTATCAAGTTTCTGATTCTATGGCGAAAATCAATTATTGGTTTCAATCTGGCCGGTTCGACGAATCTCTTGATAATCTCTTAAAAGACTTGTCGCCAAACACATTTCATTTGAAGTTATCGTGATATCTCTATAGTCTCTATAGCACGAGAGGAATTTGTTGTATCGTTGGTTATTTATTTTTATTACTATACTGTAACAATGTTGTTATCCTTCGAATTTAATATTCCATCCTTTTATTCCCGAATAAAATAAAATTAAAGACTCGTCGGTTGATTCATTGACTTGCACTACTGGCAGTGTGTTCAGATGTTTATATATATATTATTATAGGTATTCCTATATTAAACATTTTACAATCATTTCGCGACACAATAATCACTATCAATTAATTACACGATGAGGACTATATCATCTTAAATGTAATGCATTAAATTATAATCATTTTCAGTATCACTTGTATTTACAATATATAAAAAATTTGAGAAAAGCAACACAAAGAGTTCCAATAGTCAATATTTGATGGCCACGATGCTCCCAATAATCAATGGTCACTTTGTTATACTGTCCGAAGATTAATCCTAAGAATCCGAAACTCACAACTAATTATCATGGTAACCAGGTGACCAGAAGAGAGCATGTAACCATGGAGCAAAAGTAGATCGATACAGTTAAACAGCGGCGAAGTTTTCAGCAGCAGGGGCCACCGGGGCCACCCCTTTTGGTTCAGCGCCCCGGAATTCAATAAGCCGCTTATTCCGGCACGTAATGCGGTAAGCCACGCGGAAAAGTTTACGGCGCCCGCTAGTTTCGGTGCGGTAGTGCCTTAAAAGTAACGTAGGATACAGGGAGTGGTTCTCCAATGTGCAACGGCCACCCCTTTACGATGCACCCCTGTAGCAGTTGATAATATCTGGTAAGCCATTACTTCCGTTTTCCGGGCGGACCCTGTACCTTATCTTAAACTGCGAAGGCGGACGAGGAACCATCCGGGAGATTTAAAGTAAACTGCAGTCGGCTATGAGCCAGAGCACAGCCGCCGCTTTTCCTTCTGTCTTCCACCCTTCTATCGTTTTTGTTCTCAGTGTCTGTCTTTCTTCTCTCTCTCTCTCTCTCTCTCTCTCTCTCACTCCTTTCTCCCTCCTCTCCATGTCATCCCATTTCTACCATCTTTTGTGATTTGCCATGGTTCTGATAGTGGTTGTACGCGGTAGGATCGTAGCTAAAATAACCCCTTTTTGTCTGTTTGAATCTCCTTCATGTTCAGATGCCAGTGATTTTATTAGACTAATAGTAGAGTTGTCAGACCAACCAAAATAACCATTTGGGTGTTGATTTTCTATTTAAGGTAGCAGTAAAATTACCGGAATGATCATGATTTTTAGTTATCGTAATTGAAATATTTCAGTGTTTTCGTTAACCTTTGAACTTTGCCCTGTGAGCTCAGCTCTCTCTAAATCCGTTCGAATTTTTCCTTTCTTTCTTCACTTAATCTTCGTTATTTGTAAGAACTAAAGAGTATGATCCAATAATTTTTTTGTAGTTATACTTGCTAGTACATTAGATATGTTAACACTAAAACTGCCAGAGTTGGTCAAAATGATCAACAATTTTTCATAGAAACTTTTCGGATGGACAATGATAAAATAAAAATAAAATGTTGATTTATAAATAACATGCACAATCTTGAGTGCACCTATATCAATGAATGTTCCTTCTGGAAGTTTTAACTTGCAATTGCTTTGTATCTTTCATAGAATTAAAAGTTTTATCGAGAGACTGAGTCTACAGGAGATTCGATCGTTTTCATTTTTTAAAAGTCAAAACGATTTTGATCATTCGAGCAAGGAAATGTCTTTTGTAACTTTTGAGTTTGTTTCACATAGGAAAATCTGGTTCTTCATACTAGACTCTCTTTTTTTTTATCTGTTCAATGGGTAGATTTTATTTTACGAATATATAGAAGAACACAGAGGAATTTGGAAACTTTTATTTGATAATTTATTATTTCCTCTTTCAATTCTTTGTCTCTGACAGAAAGAATAAATAAATGGACGTTTTAACTGGAAAAATATAATTGTTACAAGTGACGTTTAGCGTGGTACGAGGGTGTAACGAAACTTCAGCAGTTTGTCCGTGGGATGCACGACGAATGTTCGACGATTCTTCAAGTCTAGTTACAAAAGACGACACGAGACATCCTGAGGGTTGTCCGACTTAACAAACGAATGGAATTCGTAACGGAGTCGTGGTGAAAATAGTATCGACAGGGAAGCCTCACAGTAGGGTGAATCTCTAGAGATTGAAGGACCTCCCTCTTGACATGGATCACCAAGAGCAAAACGCCCACTTCCTTCAGCAGGAACAGGAGTTATTGGGTAAATAGTATCTGAATTGGTGAGTCACCGCTGTGATTCATCATTGCAAAACCAACAGAAGGTTTCTACGTTGAAAATGGAATGTTATTTGAGTTTCTCTATTTGCGAGTACGGTATGTTGAAAAGCATTAATTTCTTCTCACGAGTGGTAAAGTATTTTTATTTAATAACACACGAATTTTAAGATGCAGATATTTTTCCATTGTTGATTGACCGTTATGATTATTAGCTGTTGAATATTATTAATTATTAATTTTGTTTACATGCTCGATGACCTGGATTGAATTTAATACATTGTACAATACGTTGTAACACATATTATTATACACTTAATATAGCGAAATATAAATACGTACATAATAAATTAAATAAAATATATAAATGAAATTGTCAAAGATAGGTGAGATATAATCAATGCAAATGAATTTAAGTGACCAATAAATTTCTGAATAATTAATACAAAATATAAATATGGACCAAGTCATACATTCAGGTGATCTTTTGAAAAATATGTTAGAAGTAGATTGTGGATATTTACGTATTTTGAGAAAACTTAAGCTACTGTTGTATTGCTGACCACAAGTAGCTCCTTAAAAAATTTCCATGTATGTACATATTTCATCTTGATGAACGAATCTTCCATAACTGCAGAAAGTATTGTACAAATTTTAAACCTTCGTTTAATATCATTATCCAGTGCCTTTGTGCTTCATACTAGCTACAGACTTTCACTAATTTTCGTCGTTAACCGTCGATCATGATTAATATCCATCAGGAATGCGTCTCAAGTCGAAACTCTGATAAGCGTTCGATCTTTACGATAAACGTACAGAGGATTCTCTTCTTGCGACTACCTCATTTGATCTTGCCATATCTCTGGCCGAAGTTTATTATTTGCATAACTAAACTGTTCCAGCAACAGTGGCTGCTGTTGGCGCTGTTTAGCACGGATGCAAGCGCTTTCTCAGCTTGGTCACAAAGTCACTGGTACGTGCACATGGATACAGGTGCACACGGGGTCATGTGAAGTCCCGACAGTTTAGACTTCCTCTCCCTTTACCTGCGTCATATCCCTTACGTACCTGTCTTCTTTATGGTATTGCCGTGGTAAGTTGCACGATAAACGTTTAGTTTGGCAATACGCGTATTAAACGTGCAATTTATCTGTATGTGACGTAATATGTGAAACGTAAAATGTCTGGCACAATAAACTCACTGCTCTTAACAAATGCAGTTTTGTTAACAAAATACTGTTTACGTTACGATCCGATGCATTTATATACATATTTGTTCATAAGTACTTGCAATGATCATGATTGCATTGTTCACAAGTGCAGCAAATATAATAAAATTTGACAAAAATCATTTTCAAGAATTATAAAAAAGGTGATGAATTATCAAAAGAATTTCACAAGCGAAAGGAACATAATTATTGACAATCGATGAGGATTATAAAATTAAATATACAGACTCTTTATGGTGTAAATAATTGAGATAATTTGTTCAAGACTTTATGTGATTTTTCTGATAACTTAGTTCATTCAAATTTACTTTCTCATGTGAACGAGGTAAACTTTAATTAAACGTTAATTACTTCTTTTAATATATTGGAGATATTTATTCGAATATATCTGATATGTTTTAATACTTGATAAGATTTAACAAATTTAATAATAATAAATAAGGAATTATTTCAAAAAGAAGCATAATATATCTATGAGTGTACATTTTTTTTATAACCTTGAAGAACCACGATCGCGAAGTTATTAGTTATCCCTGAAAGATTGGAAACCAATTACCTTGAAAATTAGTTTGAAATCCTACCCTATTAAATCCTAAAAAATGCGCTCAATAACCTCAAAGAATTATTTTATACGAGGAACTAAAACCGTTCCATAAAGAGCCAATCTACCCGATAAGGATTGGCTTCATAATAACTCCGTAATTAAATATTCAAATTCCCATAAGGCTGCTTGCATTACCATAATTTCCAACGCGAACGTTCACGTATCACAGCGTGCGACACGTTGATCGATTAAGTGGACATGTCAAATTTAAACGCGTTGCCCCTCCACAACCTCGTGGCATCGATCGATTCCGAGCGAAATAAAATCAGCGAGAAAAGAACAATGGCAGAAAATTGATTAATTTTGGAAATTATTTTAGAGCACGATTTTGCAGGTTTAAAGAAATTCGAAATGCGTAATTGTTTACACCGTAGATGATGGGAAAATGATAAAAAATAAGTGTAAATTTCGGAATATCGTTAGTAAAACTTATTGATTTCTTTTGCAGATGATAATGTATTGACATAGCAATGATTCAGAAAATTATCGTGGAAGTAACAATTGACAATATTTACCAGAATATTAAAGACTAGAGTATCAGAAAATGTTTAATATCCGAATATATTCTGAAGATTCAAGTTGTAATTCTTGGAATTTTATTAGTTTTTAATCATTAAGAAGTTGCAAAACTGTGAAGAAACAGCTTTCAAATATCAGTTTATTATGACACGAAGAAGAGCATCTCTCAAGTTATTCAACGTAATCAAGGAAAACAATGCGGTATCGGGTGTTGCAATATCAATTTAACAACGTCCCCTCCCATTCTATTCCCTCAAACTTCTTGCAACTTCAGCCAGTCTTTAGCGTCGAGCGTTGAACAAATGACGAAAGAGTAGATAACGGATGCTTTGCAGTTGGTCGCTAAGAACTGTGATAACGAAGGGTGAGAATGCGCTAAAAAATTGCCACGAGAGTAATATTAATCAAATTTCCATCGATTATTTTGAACTCTTCTTTACTGTTTCTTGAACTACGTAAAAATTAAATTCGAAAAAAATTATTTTACGACACAAGTGGATTTCAGCACGAGGAGGAAAATTGTTTCTTTTACGAATAGTCTGTCTGTAATAGTTCAGTCTGTGAGAAGATTTACAAACAATTATATTTTTCGATGAAATTCTTTCCGAGATATTCATTCCCTCGTTTTTTAAATTGTTAAAGCATTATAATTTTACGTTTCTAACTGCAATTTTTCAAAACTAACAAATTACAGATAACAATTACATTCTACTCTAAAACAGAAATCAGAGCAGAAATTCGCAGAATGTGTATTTATATTACGCCTGATGATTATGCGCATTATACAGATGTCGTACGTACGACCCGCTGAATCATTTAACGTAATGTCTTGTCGAACGTGTTTCGTGAATATTTCGAGATAAGTGAAATACAATAAAGATGCACGGGACTTATCGCCTATCCTTGGGGAGTTAAATTGCTTGGACGGAAACAGTGGGAAAACGGATTCGGTTGACAGAGAAAGAAAGAGAGAGAGAGAGAGAGAGAAACGCCGGTGAAAATGAATGGTAATTGGAGCATTTTAAAACTCATCACCATCATTTCCTGCAGCTCGTCCATTGTGGCCGTGGCTTGTTTGTTTTATCCAGGCCATTCGTACTAATGAACGACTCGGATCCTGGTTAAATTCGTTTTAAATACCTGATAGCCGTGGCTTTCGCTCGGCTAGAGCTCAAAACAACAATGTTAACACGCCTCGGTCGACATGTGACGACACAAAAAGGTCAGGTGGTTTTGGAACAATCGCGTTTCTGGCCATTTCACGCATAGTGTTTTTTTCCTTTCTCCTCTCTCTCTCTCTCTCTCTCTCCTTCTCTTTTTTTCCTAAAATGTTTCGATACCGCCCAATTAGCATTCATTCAATCCACGAAACAATCCGCGTCACCGCGAACAATAACAACAGTTAAAGTTTCAATGATTTTCATTGAAAAGCATGAGGGTTTTGCCCATTTTCAATCAAATCCTAATATGAGTACGAACTTTTCCAATCTTTTCGGTGTTCATGGTTTTTTCTCGTTTTCTTTCGCAAGTTTCTGCTCTCTGTTAAAACAAGCGACGAGTTTTTGTTGATTTCCAGTAAGGAAAATGTTTCCAAGTAATGAAAAATATTTTGAATATTTTTATTCATTTTTTATGCGTTTGTGCATTTAATACCATGATTTTTTCTTCATCTATTTCTTGATTGATTAACGCTCTTAGAGTCCATATATTTTCCATCGATATTTTTTCGCGTGCTGTAGCTACGAAAAATTACGAGATACTAAGAGGATTAATACCCTCTTGCAGAGAATTTTTGATCCTTTGAGTCTACATAAAATTATCTTAGTTTGCTTTTTATCTGTATATATAGTTTAATCTATCCTAAAACGAATCTCGAATTTATATTTGTCACAATTTAGTCTTTTCACGAAGATTTTCAAATTACTTCATCAGATCTTAAATTTTAAGCTTTAAATATCACAAGATTCGTGCATTACAAGTTCCAAATTTCATCATTACAGTAGAACACTATAATAAAAAGCTTCGTCTATTTGAACTAAAATTCTAATCTCCGTATGCACATGATAAGAAGATGATTCATTTGAACTAGAAATACCATGCAAAAGAACTTGTATCCATTTTACAACTTCACCTGCACGGAGCGCAAATAGATTTCTGTTAAATCGGCTCACGTTGATTTATAAAATGTTCAACGTGACATCGAAGTTTCGAGATTCACTATTCCGAGCTATCGTTTTCCATTCTGCCATCGACTAGCAAGATTTATCGGTTGGGATTGTTTAAAAGCAGCATTATTTCGCCTGGGCCAATGGCGATCTAATTTCTCAGCTGACAATGGTCCTCGGATTCGATCGGGGCATGGTCCTACCAGTTCGACCTTATTCCACTTCACTCTGCGGAAAACATTCCAACTTTGATAGTACGCGATTACTGTTATGTGAACCAAAAGATGACGGAAGAAAAGAGAAGACTGATTTGGAATTAAAACAATAATTAAACAGACGTTCAGAAGAAGGTTATGTTACACGCTATAAAATTTACAGGAAAAACAATTTGTTGTTCACTGCATCAATTAAAAAAGCAGCTGGTGTAATTCTGAAAAACAAAAATAAGTGTAGAACAACGGCTTATGATACACCAGCTGCTTTTCGAATTATTACAGTAAACAGTAAAAGTGTTTTTAAGCAAATTTTCCTATATATTTTATAAAATAAAATACATTCTTCTTTTATTACAGCTAATATCCTAAATTATGATAAAATATAGAAAAGAATATCCCATATGAATGACTGTGATTTTGTTTCGTGATAAATTTTATTTCACAAAGCCGCGAGAAATAAAGCTAACTGAAAGACAAAAACATTTTTAACGATAGTGCAACGCCAATTTTAAACACTTGAAATAATTAAGGTAAAATTTAAACTTCATTTATTTCTCTCGACGAATATTGAGATGCAACCTCTGTTACAAACACATGACGTTGGATTCTGGACAGAACTTATTGTTAGCGTGTTGCACATGTGTAACACCTGGTAACAAACGTGTTGAGGAATTTCGCGACACGACACGACTCTACGATCTCGTCGTTCGTATCGACAATAAACAGCTGTTCGATGTCGGTACGTCAATTTTAATTCCAATTTCAAACGTAAATCTGCAGGAGCGTTTCACGAAATCATAAAACTCCGAGCGACCGTCATAAATTTAATACGAAAGTTCCATGAAGCATAAACATAAACGCGGCCAGGGTTGTGCCACGAGAGGGATGAGGTTTGGTGTGCAATCGTCGAAGGAGGAGCGTGGAACGGAAGTTCCGAAGGGGTGGAGGGTAGCCGACCTTCTCGAGCGAGGCGACAAGTGACAACAGCAGGCCAACGAGGTTAAAACGGTGTCCGTAGTTAGCGAATGGAACAAAAAGAGAGACAGACCGTAGACGGTTACCGGTGAAAAGTTGCTTTGAAAATAAAAATTCGACCAACAGGCGATTATCGTGTGAAATTTCGTGCAGCGTGCAAAATCTGAAACACACTGGCTCGTCGGAAAATATATCAAGGAAAAAAAAAAAAAAACTTTCACGTGCATGCTGTGTATGTATATATTAGAGTACTTTAAAATTTCATTAGCGAGACGTCATGATTTTCCCAAACTATCATTAATTACATAATGGAAGTTCATGTCGAATCCTTAAATTTTGATTAACATTTAATTCAAATAAATAGAGTTCATATATAACTTTGACTTCTTTTTATGTACGAGTGCTATCAACACATTGACCGTTACGCGAAATTTCTGTATTTCATGAGACAAAATATTTAATTTCATATCAAATATTACGTTGCAATAAAAGTGCAACGAAAGCACACTCTCATTTTATAATATTATTCATGTTGTTCGAAATGGTTGTTGATGACCACCGTCGTAGCCAACGTGTTAATTAAAGCTTCAGAAAAATATATAATACAAAATTATTACTAAGCACAAAATATTTATGTATTTGAAGAAGCTACTATATATAAATTATAAATTATACATATTATATTATATATATAATTACATATATATTAAATATATAAATTATAAATTATATATATATATATAAATTTGATAAATTTTTAAGCAGGAGCGTATGAACATCCACAAAATATAGTACACATCTACGAGTGTTCGAATAATTTCACGACCCAATGTGTGAAAGCGCGATATATCTATATCTACGTCACGCAAGTATCATCGTCGTGATCCTCTGAAGTGTGTCGCAATACCACACAGTTACAGCCTACTAGCACAGCTTGCAACCACACGTTTCCAGTCCAGCAACGATAAAAAGGAGAAAAAAAAAAAAGAAATCGCTGACAGTGCTAAGGCACCGGGGATCGAATGGATAACAATTACCGGTGGATTTTTAGGCAGCGCGATCGAACCGTGAAAATGCACGGGCGCCCGATCGCTCGTTAATCCGTCGTTTGTATCCGATTAACGGTCGTTTATATCTACATACATTTTCGAATGCGAGAAAATCAGATTTCGCGCGAGCAGCGCGATTGTTTAGAAGCGACAGGGCGCGATTGTTGCGAATAATTCGGGGATACGTTGCTCGGATAATGAAGCTCTTTTTCGTGTGCAACGATTAGATTCGAACGGCATGAATAGCGATTAATTGGGTAACGCAATGCTGTGGACGAAAAGGGGTGAGGGGGAGATAGGGGGGTTTGTATGAGTTTGCGGAAAAGTTTCGAGAATCGATCGAAATGCACTGAACGAAAGATTCTATTGTCTGTTCCGTGATCATAATGTTATAGACGAACTGGAACAATCATTTATTTGATGATAAAATGATGAAACTGTTATTACGAGCGTTATATTGGTCGTGAACGATATAACTGGGGTGTTGTATTATTTTCTCGTTTGGCGTATGATTAACCTTTAAATAATAGAGAATTTCATATTCATACGCGCAAATTGCGGTAACTCGGTCGTATTTGATTCGGGAACAGGTGTATGTCTTTTTCTACGTGTTTAGTAACAGACTTCATGTTAGACGTTTCCTTTCATTAAATATTTCATCATTTTTTAAATTAGGTATTTGTGTAATACCTTTGGTATTAATATTTATTTATATCTACGTTAGTATATAACAATCGAAGGATATTATTGTTATATTTCTACTAATATATATTCATTTCATAATTGTACAATTATTATTATTGAACAATTCCTTCTATAGAAGGAATAATTATTAAAATCGGAGTAATTATTTCTTTTTACTGGCCACCGCAATTAGAGGAAATTAATTCAAGTTCTAAGATTCATTGGAAATATTTATAACGATACGCACATAAATGAATCATCAGAATGTTAAGAATTTTGTAAAATAATGACAAGAAAGAAAAATGTTATAATTTATGTGCACGAACAATGCTTATACAATATATATATATGTAAGCCATATCATCACCTTGGTACGACGATAGACGAAAATTTATTTAATAAAAAGAATAATTATTTATACTAGGCACTATGCTATATATTACTACGTATATTATTGTATCAAGCGACTTATTGAATCATTAAATTATTAAATGAAACATTTTTACAAAGAGCTGTTTAAATGTTGATCTATTTAAACAGAAAACTATTACTACGTATTTATTAATACTACGAAAATTTAATAGACGAAAATTTATTTAATGAAAAAAATAATTATTTATACTAGGCATTATGCTATGTATTACTACGTATATTATTGTATCAAGCAACTTATTGAATCATTAAATTATTATTAGCTGAAATATTTTTACAAAGAGCTGTTTAAATGTTGATCTATTTAAACAGAAAACTATTATTTATTAATACTTGAAAGCTATCGTACGCATGTCCTCGCGTGTTTCGTAATCGACGAGGAAACGTAATTTCAAGTAAAACGTAACAGAGCCTGTAAAATAAATATCTCTCGCAGGATAACATTTCCTGCTGGACGTTGGGGAATGATTTTCTTTAAAGATAGAAGAATCGTCGGCGCTGCTTCGAGTGCAAGGAAACACAATTCTTATCGTGGCGAAGCTTCAAAGGGCTTAACGAGTTTCCAAGATTATCTCCTTCCAACCGGACTTCGTGCACGTGTGTCAATCCATTTCTCCGTTCTCGTTATAGTTTTTCCTTTGTATGGGGAACCAGTTTTCTTTCAAAGTGATCGTACCACCGCGTAATTGTGAGTTCCTTTCGCGGTGAACCGTCTCTCCTCTCACTTTCCCCCGCACGGATATATCATCTTCGCTAATGAGTCGGTACGTTGCGTTGCAAGCGCGTTTGTATCGAAGTCGCGTTGAAAAATTGACGATAATCCTTGGTGAAAAAGTACCGGCAATTTTTTGACATACATGCGCGCAAGTCACACGCCATCGGTTTTTCCCGTCTCCCTCTCCCTCCCTCTCTCTTTCTCTCTCTCTCTCTCTCTCTCTCTCTCTCTGTTTCTCTCTATCACTCTTTTTCTCTATCACTCTTTTTCTCTATCGCCCTTTTTTTTCGCCACCGGGAATCGCAGCGAGTTCGGTCGGACGAGAAGTGGGTCATTGGATCGCAGTACATTCAACTCTATCGACAAAAATTGGTAAAAACATAGGAAAAAGTGAATTAAATTTAACGAATTGTGTTACACGCTAGCGACGCAACATTGGATTATTTGTTACGCTTCGACGCAGGAATTTTTGGGTTTATTTCGAAATATCTCTTTGAATGAGGAAATCGTTGGGGACTGTGAGGCTAGGTTTCTGCGGTAAAATTCTACGAAATTTGAAAACTCAAAAAATGTGGACGATATTAAATATCAAAATTGTATGATATATCCAAAGTGAGTCTCACACGTCATAATATTTATTATATTTACATTTAGTCGACGAAGCAAATTTTTACTCAGCTCGAATTTTCTAAGTTACATGCGGAAAACTGCAAATTTGCACTAGCATTTGCGTCATTATCACTATTAACAGAAGATTAATTAATTTCTATAAATGTAATTTCTAAAATGTCGGCGAAATAAAAATCTCGTCGATTAAATATCGTGACATATATCTTACTTTTGACCTATTATGTAATTTCAAACATTACACGGGCATTCGTAATAAAATTTTCACATCTTTGAATTTTACATATCTACTGTGCAATGATAATGTCACAATACACAAAAAAGTGCAAATTTGTACCTTTTTATCGTTTAATCGCAATTCCAAGGTTTTCTAAACCTTTCTAAACTTTTTTCTTTGAGACTATCGCAAATATTAACTCTGTTTTAATTGAACAAATAAAATTTAAATTAAACAATTCGATTAGCTTTATACATTACAACACGATGATGATGGGCTGACAACTCTGTGTAAAACAGCGAACGTAGACAGATTTTAATGGCCACGATGTATCGTCTTCTACGAGGAGAAAAATCTTCGAGTCGTGCCTCGCGACAGGAGCACAAATTTCATGAAATTTCTTCGTCGTTTAAGCTAGCTCTCTGTTATAAAGTGTTCAGAGTTCCTTTGCGAGCGTTGTTGCGTCGACTGACTCTGTCAGGGACGCTTTTCTCCAAAGAGTCGCGCGTTTTAACGAAGTGAAAATCTAAACGTTGATGCGAGAGCGATAGAAAACAATTAAGAGACTAACTTTAACACATTCACGATGTTACGACGTGATATAAATTTTTATATAATACAATTCCTCGCGAAAGTATTCTTGCATTTGCCGCAGAAGTAATTTAATGTACCTATACTGTGTTATATAAAACATCTTGAAGTTACATTGTCATGAGAGATGAATATTCTGATTACACTGATGAAATTTGAAACCAATCTGAAAGTATACATAAAATTTATTTATATCTCAAGTATCTAGAGGCTTATTGATATAATGAATTATGGCTCTTTAAATACTTTTCTGATCACTGAGAAATATATAATTATTTGTATCAAATAACTTGCAATTTTTGGATTTGTTGCAAACAATCGTGTCACATTATATTATGTTAACGTTATACTAATGTTGACAAAATTTCAAACTATTTTATATGACACGCATGATAATATACTCGCAAAAATTCTTACACATGTTCAGATACTTTCGCGAGTGTATATCCATCAAACAGATTAACGAATAAATATCTAAATAAATAGATATGCATGTAACACGCGATACGTGTCATACACGAGCAACGAGTATGAAAATTTATATATAAAAATATAAAAAAAAAAAAAATTCAAAACTCACTCTACGATGTACGAGCTTTTTACTTAACGACGAACGCGTCAAGACGTAGAAACGAGAGGAAACTGTCGACACGTGTACGTACTAACGAATCTTTACGTGTGTACCGAAATGTCAACCTGTTTAACGCCACGTGAAACGAACCGTGGAAAACAGACGCTGCGAGTTAATTCCCTCGCGTGTCATTCTGCCTCGTTTTCCCTGATTTTCTCTTCCACCCTGTCTCTCTTCTTCGCCATTCTTCATCGTTCATACCTTCCTCCTGTTTTTCTTCTCTCTGTCATTCGTCGTTTTCGTTTCCACCGCTCCCCGTTCCCATTTTTCCCCCTTTTTTTTTGTCCTTAATCCACAACGAGAATTATTCCGAGTCGGTGAACGCGTGCAGAGATAATCGGATTTATCGACTGAGACAATGAAGAATACACGTGGAAATAGCGGTGTCCACTTTCCATTCGGCTCGCTCGCTCGCCGAGCGTACTTGATTTGGTTTACGTTTATGCCGGGCATCCCCGTGGCCCGAATTTTTGCGTCGGCTCGCACAATGTGGCCGCGCGCCAAAGAATCTAGTCGATGCGGTCTCCGGCCGCGGTTCGTTGAAACCCATCTGTAGGTTCCACGGAGAACGTTGATACTTATCCCATCGGGTGCTCGGTTATTTTTGACATCTGTTCGAATTCATGAAATCAGGAAATCGTGGAAATTTTGTATGCGCAATCTTCAAATGGATTCTTGATTTATTGCTCACTCGTTTGTGTTTAACTTCATTACAGAATTGGTTATATCGGTCGAATACTCTAAATGTCAATAATAAATACTAAATTCTTTAATATATTTTACAATTATTCAATTGCTTGTCTGTGTGGTACATTTTCTTTTGTCCGCCACTGTAGAACTCTCAAATACCGAGCAATTATCACGAACATAGCAATGGGCCATCATTTTTTATTTTTATCGAATATATTTATCAAATTTCATGAAAAGATCAGTTTCCAAAATAATGTAGTATCCTTAACAGAGGCAATATTCTCTCTCATATTTCACTTCATAATTGGCACATTTTGTTACTTCGTTCACACCAAAATGCCATGCATTTCAGAAATGTTTTTATTTTATGACCATTTCGAGAGTACATTACACATATTTTCTACATTTACGCGCACACGCGTACCGGGCATTTCGATATCCCGAAATATTCCAGCAAATACCCGCTAAAGCCTATTTCAAACAGACCGAAGTGGTGTCATTTTCCATTGTGCCTTTCGATGCAAATAATCTGTGTCGGATTTCACTTTATTTATCGCAAATAAAATGAAGCGTAATCCATGTGATACGCAAAACGAGTTTGGCAGAGGGAGAGAGAGTGCTTTGATGGTTGTTTGGCGCACAGGAGGAGGACGTCGAAAAGAGACGGAAAAACATTGGAAAAGTCAGAAAGGAACCGGCTATCGATCCATTGCAAACAGAAAGATCTCGATAGTCCATTGGAGTTCGTGATCGTTATGGGAACGCTGGGGATAACGCGTTTGCAAATACCACCGGACACGGTGTACCTATTCGAATAAACTGCTTCTCGTCCTAGATAATTTGTCACTGCGAAATCCGCAGGGATTATTTGTCGAGCTAATAATGTGGGTCCACTGTCCCTGCCCGCTGCGCAAACGACAAAATCAGCGAAAATGCGCCCGCAACGAGTAATTGCACGTGCAAGTATCCATGGCTCGCATCTTCCTGTATAATTATCAATGAAAATCAACGTAATTATAACGACCGATAACGTATGCACGTCCATATATTCTGACATTTATCGTTCGTCTTCGTTTTCAATTATTTCTCTTTTTGTCGCGCGAAATAACAGACCGTGTGTACACAGGGCGTCATTGAAGTCTTGGTTACAACAGACTAAGAGAAAATTTCTACGTGTAGAAAAGATTTTCTAAGAGAAAACTAAATTTGATATAACTAATTCCGGACAGGCGGGAAACGTATAAAGAAATTTTCACGCAAATTTGCACTTAAGCTCGCCGTAAAATTTGATTCTAATTTGATTACAATTCTGCTACGATCCTCAGCTACAATCATCAACTGTTTATCACCTCGTGAAGCGTCTTTTATTGGAAATTCACTCTCGCGATGCTAGCACGATCGCGGATCACTTTTACCTACAGTATTTCGACTTTCGTGTATTAATAACAATGACCGAAACCCTCGGACAATGTATCAGCCGAGCGACAAACCGGGATAATTACACTTTGTCGGCTTCCGCGTTATTACCGCCGATAATGTCGAACTATTCTGTTGACTGAATCGGATTATTTTAATATGTTATTCATGTTTTAGCGCCGCAGCGATCGCGACACGGGAATTCCAACACACTCGGAAATAGATACCGAGGTAACACGGTCGTGTAATTCATGATAATGCGAGATTACGCCGATTATGCTCATGTTACCCTTTATGCCAAGACACACGATCGCATAAAGTTTCGCATTAAACGGCACGATTGACCCAAATCAAACATCGTTTATTCAATACGGCCCGATCATTTGCACATGATTGATCGAACGAAGATAAAATAAAAAGTAAAGAAAGAAAGGAAGGAAAAACTGTGAAACACCAAGGCAACTGGTTCGCTGCAAAATCGTGACTTCCCTTCTTAGGATGTATTTAAATATTTCAACGTTCAGTCTGCACGCAAACAACAAAAATTTGCTAAATTCGTCACTTTTCTCTCACCTCTATTTCGATTATCTTCAACAGCATGTTCGTCAGCTTGTTTGAAGGGAGCAATTTTGTGGCGTCAATATTGTACGATGTTTTTCATGTACAGCTATCGACTAATTGTTGTTTTTTTTTCAGTGAAATTTTGTTCATCTGATTCTTTAAAAAATTTAGTTACTGCACGTTTACGTTAATTCTTATTGAACAAACTATATATAATAATTATAAGATAAACATAGAATAAAGATTAATCGAATGAAATAAATTAAAAATAATAAATGTAAAAATCGCTGGAAGAAAGCGAAGAAAAACCATAATGAAACTAAGTTGTCATTTGGGCACAAAATAAAATTACAAATAAACTCACGCTGTAGTTTCTTGTAGGTAATGGAATTACTGAATTGTCATACGAATTTTATATCTGTAACAGTAAATTGTGCGCGAGAGAGGAACAACGATATAATCTGCTTCGTTAAGTTAATCAAGGAAAATGAATACATTAAAGCGGGAATAAACAATTTTAAGCAATTAAACAAATCGGTAATTAAATTTGTACGCTTACACAAGTTGTAATTCTGAAAGGATAAATACGGATCACGTTTATCGAGACCATGACGTGGAATGTTTTCCAACATTTGTAATTGTTCGTAAAATAAATCTTCTATAAACTCTGCGGACTTCGTTCACATTTGAAACAAAACCCAGGAATTATTACTAATGACGTAATTGTAATGACGTAATTGGTACTGTTATATTTTATACTGCACTTTCTTCTATTGTTAATATTTTCCAAACTCTTTCTACTATTTCCAGTATATTTCAGTGTTGCTTTATTTTTATTACTTTATCATGTCGCTGATGACACGCATACTGTGAGTTTTATTATTATTTAAACTACCATTTATTTAAAATCATTTATTCGCTACCGATAATATAATTTTCCTTCCAGTGCTATTACATTCGTAATGCATATTATCCGATGCATATCTTCAATTCATTTCATAAAATACTGCGTATTCTCGAAATTCATGAAATATTTTTCATCAGGAATTCCATTCGAACGGTATTTCTCATTAAATATGTAACGATAACGCCACATATTATACACGTATAATTGTATCTAGTTGCAAAACTGTTTTCACGCGAAGGCATACGAAAAACTATTCCCGTTATTTCAGCATGATTTCCAGCGCTTGTATGTCGCTGTACACCCTGCACCCACTCCTACTACCAGCGTTAAAATGATATATAGTGGACGAGAAAAATTATCGCGAGGCGTCCATACACGAGGTAGTCGCTGATCGATATCACAGGTGTGCTCTCTCAGTTGTGTACCATGGGAGTGAGTTTGATGGTGATGATAGGAGAAAGGATTACTGCGAGTACTGTTAGCCATGTTCTACTAACCGTACGTGCGAAGTTAATTCTTTTCAAAAACTGAAGTCATGTTTTCTGTATTTTGCGTCGATTGATTGCAACGGAGATGCGTGTGTCGTTTCTTCTTTTTTCTTTTTTTCAGTGAACGTCAGTTATGAGAATTTTTTTATCAATAAACGTATGTATGCAATAAACGAATTGTTTGCATTGACACTTTAATTTGTAGAGAAAAGTAAAATAACTATTTTCTAACAATTGAAAAACGAGAGAAGAGGGCATGTAAGGTGCGATGATTCTTTGATACAAATAAAATATTGCACAACTGTATGGAACAATTAACCCTCGGATGGTGGTGATGGGTTAACTTGTGTGTAGAAAAAAAATTGTTCAAAAAAAAAGTAGAATGATATTTTTAAATATCTACGTATTTAAAGACGTTTCCTACAACTGCAATTGATTCATATTTCGCTGATGAGAATTTGTTATTTTTTCTTCATCTGCATTTTCAACATTCTTCACTTTGGTATTTCCCAGCGTGGACACCGGAACATCTTGGCCATCGGCGTTTATTCGCTTAAAAAATTGATTGTACAGCACGCGACGAGTCAAGCTCGAGTGGCCAATAGTTGGTCTAGTGCTTTCCAGCCTCTTGCTAAGTTTCCTACCTTCTGCCTCCTCCTTTCTTTGTCTCGTACTCAACCTGCTTTCGACCACTCCAACCGGCTCCGGCTTCTTTCTCCCACCGATTAAGATTACCCACGTAAACACACTCGACGGCGAGGGGTGGATGCGAATAGCTTGTGTATGTAGTGAGAAGTATTAACTGCATTCACTTGACCTTTCGTCGAGTGTCGATCGGGCCAAGCTGCGCCCTGCATTTTGTCGACCGGAGTAAATTGTCTTTACGGAGTTGACACGGAGACACACAAACCCCTTCTCGTGGCGAGGAGGAGAAAAGGGACCGAGGGACGAGAGGGGCGAAAGGGAGGGAAAAATGAGAAAGAAAGAAATGCGAAGGAGATCGATGCCGAAAGCACTGCCCTAATTTCTTGCTCGTTCGTTGCTTGTCGAAGTGGACGACAACCGAAGAAACGGGATTAAATTCTTTTCAACGATCGTTACGAAAAATGTTACCCAGCCCTGTGCGACGACTGTCCGTCTTCTCGCCTTTCAGCACGAGAATGAAACCCTCGCGCGCAATGAGAATGCGTTAATTCAATTGTATCTCTTTCTCCGGCCATTCTTCCCGCGTTTTTTGTTCCATCGTCGTTCGATTAATCTTCGCTCGAATCCCGATGTTACTATCGCCTGTAAGAACCGTTCTTGATAATATCTAGTTCTGGATGTTTCTTCCGAGATGAAAGAAGAGGAGGCAATGGCAATAGAATACGTTCGCGCTTTCAGGATAATTGTCTGTATGTTAGATGCGCTGCGATCGCGATGTTGTATGTTTGCAATTAAGTTTCCTCCTCGCTGAGAGATGTTTTTCGTCAAGATTGATGGTCAGTAGCAACTTTTGGTAAATTGTACATACACGTTAAATTAGACACACGATTTGTAGATAATTAGATTAATAGTTTTCCAGTTATTAGATAGTGGTCTACTCATTACAAGTAATGAATATAATAAATAGGATTGCGGTTATTATAGTTTACAAGTTATGCTGTTGTAAGTTTATTTCTTTCGTGTCCTTTTCTATATTGTATTATTGTGCTCGGTGTTAAAATCATCTCATCTCTGACACAGATCTATGTAATTTTAACGAATATTGTAATTTTCCTCTACAGATTACCAATCTTCAACTCAAATTATGTCCGCTTTGCGTCATATTTTCATTTGAAAAAATAGCAGAGAACACCTTCATACACGTAGTCGCTCGTATTAAGAGCAATACTCTATCGGTAGCACGAAAGAGTGCAACAGACCATAAATAAATAAAAGTTTTATCGCTATCTGCAACAGTCTCGGAAAAAATGGCTTGTAATACTTCAACGAGAATATCGTGCACGAATATGCCAGTTATTTGTGCGTTCCTAGATTATACGTAATTCACTCTGGTGGATATAATCCTGCACAATTCGTGTTTGTCTGCGTTCCATTAATTTTTACGTGCAACATCTGAATCATGTATTTAACACGTATTTGTCAATACCAGTTTTTTTTTTCCCCAAATGATCTCACGACAAATTTTATAATTTCTATTCCTGTCCAAGACATATCTCAGAGTTTTCTCGGCTCGAGTCCATCTTCAATTGTTAAAATGAAATATCGTAAATTTTCGTGGTATAAATTACTATCGTTCATAATCCAGCTACAGTACTCGAGGATTAACTATCCAAAGCTTCTACGACATTCCCGAATTATAGACGCCGGACAACGAAATGACAAGACAGTTTTCCCGTAACAATCACGTAGCACTTAAATCTATTATGCGTGAAATGACACGGCGTTTTTACACGCGAGCTATCGTCGTTGCGGTGCGAATTTTATCACATGCCAGAAGAATCAGGGTGGAAGTAATGGCGGTGACGGAACGCAACGGGAACCTGCTTGGTCGCACTATTATTAAGCATTTTGCGTAATCACCCCCTAACGTCGTTGGTGGCTGACTACGGAGTTTCCTTTGTCCCTGGCCGGTAGGATTCCCATGTGCGCGATCGTGGTCGTGGCCGTGGTTGTCATAAGTACGGTGGACAGGCACGGTTTGTCAGAAGACATTAAGCTCCCGTCCTTCTCATTAATTACGTGCTCCTCCGCTCTCTACCAGAAATAAACGCATTCCTCTTATTAATTCCGGCGTCGACAATTAATCTTGCACGACAATTAAATTGTTTACGGGCAGAGGAGATGCACGTTCGCTGCCACAGCCTTCGCGGAAATAAATGGACAAATGCTTCGTTCGAAAATAAGGAGAAAAAGTGAGAAAGAGTGAAAGAGGGTGAATGAGAGAGAAAGATTGAAAGAGAGTGAAACTAAGAGAGAGAGAGATGAAACAGAAAGGGAGAGATTTGGTTTCAACACCGCGACTCCTCTTTTCCTTTTGACGAAATTATAGCGGCGGACACTCGATCGTAATGCTACCCCCATCGCTGCTTGGATCTTAATGCATCCTTTCTGGATTTATGTTTCGAGAGGTGGGGCTCCTCCCTTCTGTCGTGTTTACTCTTGTAAGAACCTACGTTATATACGTACGCTCGCTTTTAAAATATTAAATACGACCGAGGGGGAGATGAAACTTTTGAAATCGGGCGCGGTTTTAGGGATGAATAATTTTCACGTTGTCTGCTTCACTGTTCGCTGCTTTCTGAATGTTTTACTTTTGGAAACAATTTTGTCACATTTATGAGTTGACGTGGCGCCGAAGGAATTGAATTTAAAACAGGGTAGTTTGGACACTATAAGTGATTTTTGTACTTTTTTCAAAATTGTGTTATACTTGGGAGTAGATACAATAACTTGAATGAACAGAGTTTAAAATAGGACAGTCTGGACGTAGATGATTTTTGTACTTTTTGAAAAATTGTACTCGTTTAAAATATGGAGTATAAGATGTTAAATAATCTTTCTTTTTATATCTGACTTTTATATATGACATTTTAATGTTTGAAGTATTGAAAATATACTTATTTATACTGTCATCCTCTTGCATTATTTACACATTATTGCGATTCGTACGATAAAAATGAAATGTTTCGCAATTTAGAATTATTGACAGATAATAGTAGTGTAGTTCGATATTTTCTTATATATAATTAGAAGCGTTAATTACTATAGATACAAAGCAGGGATCTGTTTCCTCGAATAATTGGATATGTAGCACAAGCTTGTAGCGGAGAATCCTAATTAACTCCTTGATGGCACGAATGCGCAGCGAAAACCGAATTTTGTCGTCACTAGAAAATACAACTAATTATGAAATCATTAGTGCTAATAAAACGATGTTATTCGTAATTAGCTTTCAGCAAGTAGAAAAGAATGAAACCGAACAAGCTTGTAAGACGCGCAAACATTTACGAAAAATGGATACGTGAAATTTTCTACAAAAAAATAAAGAAAATTTAATGTCCTATATTTATAAACTATTAGTGTCCGATTGATGATTGTCCGAAACAATGACATATTTGATTATGTGTGATTCATTATTCATTGATTTTTATTCACGAATCTACAAGAATAACAAACAGGTGATTTCACTCACAATCAGTAGTCTTCGAACTTAAAATTTTTGCAAATTTGCTTGTCAGTTATATTTTAATACTCAATCGATTTTCTAGACATCTTCCATAAAATACGTTTTTCGTGTAATATACAATATTACATTTGCAAAAATAAAAAATAAGTTATACATCTACAAAAGTAAAAATAGGTAAACTATCTTTTATATTTACCGAAAGTTAATTACATTTTCAAGCACCGAGTTAATAATCTCCACGAACAACAGAAGAACGAAACGCAATACACGTATACCTCTAACAACTTAATTCTATTTGATTCTTTCATTGCCAAAATATCCCCACAATTATTAACATCACTTTCTTCGAGCAACGAAATCGCCTGGCAACTAGACTAGAA
The DNA here is from genome assembly GCF_011392965.1 of Frieseomelitta varia. Lineage (NCBI taxonomy): Eukaryota > Metazoa > Arthropoda > Insecta > Hymenoptera > Apidae > Frieseomelitta > Frieseomelitta varia. The sequence goes on along the minus strand of NW_025110009.1, from coordinate 1,080,823 downwards.
TGTACTATCAACTTGGAATCCTTGCCAAACACGTATATCCTGATTTCGCTTTATGACGCACCCGCTCGATTCCGAAGAATCCCTCTAAAATCTTTCAGCCTCATAAACCGCGGCAACAGCGGCAACGTTACCAAATACCTCCGTCCCATTTCCAGCGAATCTCCACCATTTCTCGTCCTCTGTGATCCACGCTTACTCATTCCCACTCTCGAAGTCACAAATACTCGCATTTGATACTCGCCTGATAACCGATGGTACATCTTCCCAGCGAAAAATCGTCCGGAGAAATAAGTAACAACAACGTTCGTGAACTGAAAGCTGAAAGAACTGAAAAACGAGCCGAACTTCGTCAACTTTTTTTCGGTCGAAATTGCTCGGTAGCACCCTACGAATAAGTCGCGAAATATATGCAGATGGCGGGAGTTACGAGGGATCGAAAAGGATGAAGCACCAGCGAAGAAAAAGAATTCGTGGATTGGTTATAGACAAGCGAGAGGAGGGTCTGTCAGTTGCAGTTTTAGCTCGTTGCTGTCAGGGATGGGATCGAGTGCCTCACGAGGTTCGAATCTTTTAAGGCGGGATTACCTAGAAGCGTCAGTGTTGCGACGTGTCCGTCAGAGATTTCTAGATGGAGGAAGTTCGTGGTTTTCTGTGGGCGATTCTGAAACGTCACGTTCATGCCGGACGAGCTTGTTTCCAATCTGATTCAATTTTACAAACCAAAATTTTAATAATTTAACAGACATCTGTAAATCGACTATAACTCTAGTTACAACTATATTCGAAGATCATAAACCAAAGTACATACAGTGGCTAAAGAAAGTATTTGTACACTTGACACTTTAAATTGCTGCGACTTTGCAAGAAAAAATCGTACAACAATCTATCTAGATCCATTTTAAACCGCGAAACTACTGCCTTCACAATACTAATTGTAAGTCTTTCATTTCTTTCAAGATATTTTGTTGATATTTTCTTTCACGAACGAAAATTTGCAAATTTAAACGTTCTTATGAGCACCGATCTTTTTCATACTGAGACACGTTCGTAAGGATCAAAGTCTGTGGAATTTAAAATATTTCCGATCGAAAGAAGAAATACTTTCTGTAACCACAATATGAACGAGGGTTCTAAGCTAAGAACAATTTGGTGTGTTCACATCGGGAAATATTGAAACACCGCATTTGGCGACCAGTGAAACGTAAACAAGAAGCCAGGGTGGAAAGTAGTAGCTCAAACGAGGGAATATTTTACGATGAAAAAAAAAAAAATCGCCAAGTTGCCAAGTGTTGCCACAACAAGCGTAAAAGAGGGCGGCGAAAAGATAGCTGGAGATTATGAGAGGAAAAACTTTCATAAAACATACTTTGCACGACTAGTTCGGTCGACTTGCAACCATTCTGAGCGCCTGCTCGGCGAGAATTTGAAAGCAGAGGACAGTAAGGATAGGTGGGTCGATAAGTGGATATTACACGAGTTTCGGGGTAGCCGTCCCCTAGCGAATTACGCTCTTGACTGTTCAACTTTTAACTGCTCCGGCAGAAGAAAGAGCCGTTCACCGAATAGAGAGATCGACGCGGTTTCAGGCCAAATGTTGTCAGTTAATTTTCCAATATCACGTAAATGATATGACATTTCGAGCGATGCATTACAAATTTTTACTGTATATTCTGTTGAAGTATTTTTATGAAAATATGAAATACCAAGCATTTTTTTCCTCTGCAGTATATTCAAACGATAACGAAACAACAGGGCATTACATAAATTTCCAAATAACGCCAACACGTAATATAATTATTAATTCAAAGTTAGATGAAACCGAAACAGTCTTAACAGCCCCCTTAAGGTTCAAATTCGTAATTTAAGGTTTAATGTATACTTAATTATACCGTGCACGAGTGGTTAAAGTGTAATTAAGTTACCAAGCTTTAACGTGTACTTAAATATACTAAGCGATTACAGAAACAAGTTACGACACAGTAACCAGATGATTATATAATTAGTGCCACGTGCATATGTACTTTTAATTAGATTTCTTTCTTAATGAAAAGGCAATTTTAATTTTTTCCAAAAATATCTATCCATTTCTAACAATCGAATCGCAGAAAAGAAAGAGAAGACGATGGAGAAAAGGGAAAAATTATTCGTTCCAATAAAATACTGAAAACTTCTTCCAGCCGCTTCTCCGCTTCATTTCGAAAATATTACCGGCATAAAAGTTTCCCGATAAAAAGGATCCGCGCGAGGATCGTTTGATCAACTTAAGACGAATGAAATTTTTATTGTGGAGTTTCGCCGAAGATCGAAGCGAACGTCGAAGGAATATAGCCGCCGAAATTCCTTTCATACACCCATTCGACGTTGATTGCAAGAACCGCAAGAGACGTCGAATCGAAAGAACGTCACGACGGCGAAAAGAGAGAGAAAAAAAAAAAATCCACGGTTTTCTTCGAACGAGTATAACTCGAAGAAATATATCTCCGATCGTCGTGAATGAAACGTGTCGTACGATTTTCCTGGTTTCGAATTAAAGAAGATCGACACGCGTTTACTCGAGGTCGAATCCGATTCGAACAGGGGGAATATCCGCGGTCCGGTGAAGCGAGAGTGACTGCAATCGCAATTCCAATCGCAAACTCCAACCGCTTTCCCGAAATCGACGCGAATACGAAATAGCCACGTATATCGAATTTGTCATTTTCGATTTACCGAAATCTTCGCGATGTACACGGGGCACAACGTGTTCGTGTACGTCTCTCAGGTTGCCGGTTGGCCGACGATTTCCCGTTGGATTCCGACCGGCGTGAAGATTGATCGCCGAACGTCAAAGATCCCCGACTGGCAAAAAGATTCAATTCGCTGGAAACGTCCGGATCCAATTTATTGCGATACCCTGGAATTAGATTGTAATCTCGGTCAGCCGATTTTAATCTCTCTGACCGACGACGCCAGGCTTTTTTAATCACTTTAAATAATCTGAGGGAAGCGGCCGGAACTCTCTTACCAGCTTTGTCCCGATTCGAGCGAATCCAACGTGAAACGTATTGAAACCTGATTTGCTTAGAGCAGTTGGTACTGAAGTAAGGTACTTGAAGTACAATTCTCTTGCACAGTATAGTAATATTTAAAATATTCTTGAAAAATATCGCTTGATTAATACTTCTGTTAATTGATGATGTTTAACATTTATTACGCCGTATATTGTCGTCATTCAGTTTTTAAGTTGAGGAATATTGTCCATTTTCTCAAGTAACACGGTGTTCTTAAATAATAGTCTGTTTGATTCTCAGCTTTCTCTTTGCTCTAGGCTTGGCCATCTGTTCAGATTCGCTATTTTCCGAGCCCCACTCAACCACTCCTTTCGTATCAAACTCTGATATTCCCTGTGTCAATAATTCTTCTTTACTGGTTTCTTCTTCCACGATTGTTTTCATATTCCGTTTCATTCCACTCACGATGTTCCGATGACGATGCAGTGTGCACCACCATATCAGGCCTGAAGGTTCCGACCTAAAACAGCTGAACCTTCTATTCGTTTATTCCATTATTATCCATATATTTAAATATAATGTTACTTCCGATTCATCCTTTTGACCACTCTTTTGCACCCTATGTCCGGGAACTAGTGCCACCCTTCATAGGATCCCGGGGAGCACCGCGAGGAGGTGAGATAAGTGGTGCCTTTGACCAGAGACAGCCGAAATCGTCCAGCCGAGCATTGCCCACAGCTCTCTAGAGAGACATCAGTTCCATCGGATTTTTTTGACTCGACAGTCGAGAAAGCTATCCCCAATCTCTGCTTCCCATATGTAAAACAACATTTCACGTAGCTGAATTTCATTCAACAACACATCAACGCCGGAGTTACGAAACTCCGAGTTAAACCATCCAGTCTGATTCAAACCAAATTCACAAATCGAAACAACACGTTCGAACATGGAAATACATATTTATAGTCACGCGCGTGTTCGAACGAACAGCGTTCGAACTGCTTCGAACTATCGCTGACCGCGTTATTTCGTCGGTTCTTGAACACACACGACAGCCTGCCAATTTGTCCCCTCCCCGCTGCGAGGGCCTAACTGGCGCATAAATATTCCATAAGGTGGATCGGTTCTGGCACGAACAACGGTTAAAAACAGTGGCCGTACCACACGAAGGACGGAACGAAACAAATTGCACCTCACTCGGCGAGATATTCTCCCCGCAGCGGGTCGAATGTAAATTTTCAGCTGTATTCTGAAACCACGTGTCGCGCGAGACCCAGCGAAGAAAAAGACGCGAGCAAGATCCTAAAGCGGGAGAGAAAGCGCGGAAAGTAAAGAGGACGGAAGAAGAGGATGGAAAAACAGTGGGAAGCGGCAGGAGAATCGAGAAAGACAAACACTTGACGACGAAGCGGAGGACGCGAGTTAGACGAGGAAAAAGACGGGGGGGGGGGCAGAGTTAGAGGGTTGAAGTTAAGGCAACGGGGCTGGGCCTGGGGTATGAGGTATCCGGAGAGTTATGTGGCGACAAGCCGACAACCCCTTAGCACCGAGTGACAAATACGAGGCGCGCCGTGCCTTTCCTGCCTTTTCGCGAGACTACGCTCGCTTGTCCGTGGAAAGCGAAAGAAAGAACGATAAAACGTTCGCTTTTCCCTTCTTTTTTTTTTTTTTCTCTCCTCCCTGTACGTTCTCGTGCGATCAACAGTAATGACTAGGGATGGAATCGACTACAGCGAGGAGCATGGAGTGAAACGACAACGATGGAAAATTGTTGAAATAATATTTTAAACTGTTACAACTTTGTAAACAAAAAAGTAAAGAAAAAATATCAGACGGCGACCCACCGGGTTCCGTTTCAAAGTACGAAACCTCTATTTTGACAGTCCTCGCTCTGTTTTTTTCTCCCAATGTTTTCACATCATGCGCGGGGAAGTAAAAACGTTGTTATTCTTGAAAATTGTGAAAATTCAAACGTCTCTGAAAATATTGAAAAATTGTATCCGCGACTAGATCCACTACGGTCTTGATGATTTGGCAATTGACCCCTTAAAATTTGTTGTATAAAATTACATGACACCCTGTATACATTTTTAAGTAATTTCTATATGTATACTTTTAGATTTGTTTCGAACTGAATATTGTTGGGAACAAAATATCGTTGCAAGATTAGATCTATCTGTTTAATCGAAATTCACAAAAGTATATATGGAGCCAAGTATAAAATTAAATTGCGACGATTTCGAGAAGGATGTTTGTGAATTGAGCACAGCTTAATTCATAAGATTTCGCAGATTCGAAGAAATCTGGCGAGCAACGGTTTGATTCTAAAGGAAGAAGCAGTTGCATGCAACCCCTTCCGAGAAGAAAGAAAATACGAGGTACTTGAGCACGTTGGCCTAGCGATCTTCTTTCGAGATCGCTAAAATATTGACCGTCTTTCCCTTATATGGACTCTTACACACATTTTCTATTTTCAACCGGAAAGGAAATTCAGAACTATGTTTGAAGTTAAACATTTCTCGGAAATAGTTCACATGACGTAACCCCCCCGTATTATTTCCAGAATAGTGAAAGAAATGGAACACGTTCTCTTAAGCTCGATGCTCCTCCCTGAAACGACGAATGTCTGTGCACACTCCTGCCGGAGGGTATCCTTCCTTACGAAACTTTTCATCTTAGAATATCGCGAATTTCTCGAAACGATAATTGGATTGCAACATAGAGACGCGATATTTTCAGTTGTGAAAATTGTCGATTAAGCTACTGCTTACATCCTCGCGAAAAATGCAAATTCAAATGTTTCTACGAACGCTGAAGAATTTTCTTCAGTGACTAAATCCACCGTGATCTTGAAGATCAAAGCTTCTTCTTTGCAATGCTTCTTCTTTAAAATTTGTGATCTTTGTTAAAAAATTATTTCGATTGTCGAGATACCATTGCTTTAATTTATATCGTGTTGGACTATTGATATTGATTACCACTTTGACACGTAGAATACAAATTAAAATAAAGTTACCTATTTTCAAAGTTCAAGCTGTTGTAAAGCTATCCATAAATTATAAAAGCCGGAATACTTTTAACTTGTTCTAAATTCATGCAAATTCACGTTCTCGTAACTACGACTAAAGTAGTTGAATTTTTTACAATTCTAAAGAATACTCTGCTTTAGATGTTTTCGTACATGCATTCTGTCGATTTTTGCGTAAACATTTATGACCCAACGATACCAACTGAGGATTAAAAATTCGTTCATTCTACAACGATCTAATAAAATATACTGTAAATGAAAATGATCCGCGAGAATCCGCGCAAGTGGATTGTTTGTCGTCAAAAGTATTCTCGTACTCGTTTTAATTCATTTAAGCGCGCGATCGATTGTTGTTTTCGCGACGGTATGAAAGTAGAGTTGTTGCTTGTAATTTCATTAAATTCTTCGTTGCCTGCTTCGAGACTCGCTTGCGCAACGAACGATTGATTAAGACGTGGCTCTCGTGATTGTCGTATTAATTTTAATTAAAGGAAACCTTCTTCGTTACCATCCACTATAACTTATTGTATTTCTTCTCCACGACGAGTGTTTCTTTCGAACTCGCGAGAAATCGACTAGTGGAAATCGTGGAAGAAATTTAACAAGAATTTCGTTAAACGAAAGAAGTTTTTCGAAACGTTTTGTTGACTTAATATACATAACTGCGTAACTGTTCCCATTAATATGAATTATACGAAAGAACTTGTAAAAGTAAAAAGGAAAAATAATTTTTGTAACGAACGCTGTATTTTTATTTTCAATTAATTCAAATTCTTCTGCATAATTTGTTTTTAATGCCAGAGCGTACGAAAGAAGCAAATTCCAAATTCCAAAGTCAAGGTCTGTTTTATTCATTAAGAATTACGATAAATATCTCATCTTTGAATATTTTATATATCTTCGCATATTATGTACCTTTTTTCCATAAAATGTATAAACATTCATAGTTTATACAGATAATTTTAGATATTTTCTCAGATGGTATTGCATTTAATTTTTTAATAATTGAAAACAAAGAATCGTGTAATAACAATAGAAGATAGGAAAGAGAAATTTGATAAAGTTCTACTTAAAGCTTGATTTTTCTACGTTTGCGCGAAATATTTCAACTATTATATCTCGTATAAATAAAGAATTCATGTTAAATGACAATCTATTTACTAATAAGTCAAAGGTTAACGCGATCTTCAAAATTAAAAGCTAGGAAAAAAATAATCTACTATTTAAATTAGTGACCGCAGATATTATCAACTATGCGATCACAATAAATAATAGAAATGCAACAATGACACGCGATCAGTATGAAAGCGTTAATGTTTCGTTTTCGTTTCATAAATATGCAAACGCAGATCGCGTTTCAGCGGCCATATTATGAAAAGCAGTTACGATTTCGGAGCGGTGTTTCAAACGTGGATGAAAAATATTCCCGAAGATTTATTTCATTCGATCGCGAACGTTGTTTAATAATGAAACATAGTTTATCGTCGGCACTGTAAGCAACGTATACCTAATTCATCAACAGTATCGCATTGGGAACTTTTGAGAATAATGTACATTTACTCGGTTCGTATAATCAACAGAGAATAAATTCCCAACGTTTTCCATTCAATATTTTTCGTATCATTTCGTACGAATCTCTTTCACGTTTCTGTTTTGTTTGCAATTTCATATTTACGGCGTATCGAGATATTTATCGGAAATCGCTTAAATTACAGGAAAAAAAAGAGATCATGTCGTTTCAATTTTTTGTGCGTTTGAAATATTTCTGAAACAAGTTTTTTGTAGGAATATCGCGTTGTAGATAGATTTTCGTTAAAGGATGTCAAATAAAATAATGATATTAACCTTCCATATTGAATAATTTAATCATCTTTATTCATCTGCATAATTTAATCCTTAGGATTAGTTCAATTCTGTTGGACGTGCAAAAAACATATATACATACATATAACACGGATCCTGAATTTTTACTTTTATCGTACGTATTTTTATCAAAGACTCTCAAATAAAAATAAATATTTTCTGTCTTTTCGTCTACGCGAAATTTTAATTTGTATAATGTAATATAATACACACGATACATTCTTTAGTGGATAGACGAAAGAGTACAAGTCGGAATTATTAATTATGCAGGGAAGCACTTATAACCAATACGTAAGACGAGATGTTGATTTTTAGACGTGAAAAAAATAATGTATATCTTACTGCAGTGAATTTACAAAATAACAGGAACGTTACTTCTTTTTGGAAATGGTGGCTCGTATCACTTTGATGACAGAAATTGTACTTGCATTTTTTGGAATTTTTGTCCACTTGAATGTACATTTGAAAATTGAATTGTACTCGAAAGTTTTCAAATATCTCTGCGAGCCGCACTGTAAGGACCACGCGACGCTCGCCAACTCCACTTCCCTTCATTTATTTCGAAGCGCCAAGGTGTGACTCGAAGAAAAACCATCTGAAACTTTTACTTTTTACCGCGACGTCTGGTCTCAATTTTTAAAGAGAGCGTAATTTATGGATCGAGGGCCAGTGAAACGATGCACAGACGAGCATACGAGAAACAGCGAACAGAAAAGAAAGAGAGACGACTGGTGTAAAAAGCGAAATTCCACGAGCAGTATTAAACATCGACCGCGATACTATATACCGCATCGTTATCTCGTTTTTCTTGGACGAAAAGTCAGTGACGCTGCAAAAACGCGGTAAAGTCAGAGCTTGACGACGACGTCTGGTTGCTGAAAGGATTTCCACCTGGATACGTTCGTCGGTGGAGTTCTTTTTTTTCTAAAAACGTTGGCATCGTGTATCGTTGAGGGGAGAGAGAGATTTTTCAGATTTTCCCGAATCTTTCATTATAATCGGTCGTCGAAAAATTTCCGATATGTTAAACTCTCATTAACTTCGAAAATAAGAATCGTACGACAAATTTTACGGGGACATTATAGAAGGGAGACTTTAATCTTGAAGATGGAAAAATTCTTTTAATACCTGTGATAATACGTTCGAATTTGCAAAATTTTTCAAAGAAAAAGGTATCTCTACTTGAAAATATTTTTGAAAGAAATGAATTCTACTGTGTGAAAATAGAAGTTTCACGTTTTAAAATTGATTCGCAATTTTTTCTTCTGGCAGTCTAAAATATTGATCTTGACTCCTTGACTGTATTCATTCACTCGATGAAAAATGAACGATAAATAAATAGACAATAATATAAAAAATACAAAAATTATACACTGTAATTAAAATGAACTATTGATCGAACTGTTTCTGAATTCGTTAAACAACGATAAAAGAAATAAAAACGAATTATTAAAAAAACGAGATTTGCTGTTGGTATCATCCCTTGAAAACTTTCACAATCAGGATCAGTTGTTCGCGATACTACGAGTCAACGAAAATATTTGTTCGAAATTGAAATGCGCGTATCACCGAGAAAGATTGCTATCGCTTAATCCTCTTTTAGCACGTCTGTCAATGTACAACTCAGCTAAACTACCGCACCTGAACTTGGTTTTTGTCTTTGCAAGTTAAACCGCATAAAACAGAATAAACCTCGAGGGGTAATAGCTGTACAGGAATTACGAAGGAAATATTTCGGAAGTTTCCGGAGGACGCTCGGTACTAAGTAAAGCCGCTTACCTTGGAATGAACGCGCTTGGAAAGATTCGTTGGAAGAACAATACGTGTAACGAAATTTTTGCACATTCGAAACGACTTGGAAAATTAACTAACGTAACTGCTAACTGTTACTAGTTGTCGTACATGTCGTACAACAAGTAATAAAGCTCTTACTCTTTGGAGCAATAAACGTTCTATACATACATACGAGTATTTATATTTGCAGTAAGTATGTATGAGTTATAACGAGTGACCATTAGCAAATATTACATACTTGTACATCGTAAATATATTCGTTTCTCTTTAATGATTGCATCGTGATGATAAAAAAATAAAAATATGATATTTAATAGGTGTAATACAGATTACAATGAGTAAATAAAGCTGGAACATTTAAGAAAAGCACGAAAAATTCGAGAGCTTTATTATATTGTATTTAATATACCTAATATCCCTTTTCAATACATTGGTTCACAAGTATTAAACACGTGTATCAAAATATATAATACAGAAATATCAACATATTCATATTATAACAACAAATTTCTAAAACAACGATATTGCAAAAAAAAAATTTAACAATATCAGTAATCGATGATCACTATAATTAGTAAAAAAATAAATTTCGAAGAGATTTCGATTTTCGATATTCATAAAATGTGAGTTTCTCGACAGCAAAGAGCTTTATACAGCAAAAAAGAAAGGAAAAAACAAGCAGCACTAATTACCGCGGCGTTGTAGGAGTATTGTCGAACTGAAACAACGAAGCAGCGAGCATCGTATCGAACTTCGAGATTCTGTTTAATCACAGCTGGATCGCGAACGAAACTCCGGGGCTCGCGAAAGAAATCGTTCGGAAAGTTTCTCCGACGTTCTGCATTGCTAAACGAGCAGCAGAGAATTCAGCGAAGCTGGGCGACCGAGAAGTATTGGTCTCTCGAAGATCGTTAAGCGAACAGCTGCTTAGGGTAATAGACTGAAAATACCAGTAACAGTAGGCGACTTTTGTCGCATTGAAATAACTTCTTTAGCCGTAGCGCGACGCTTCGTCGTCAAAAATAACAGCAACTCACGCTAACGATATTTCGTTAACTTTGCTTCAACGTAATCTCTCTGTCTTGAAGTCAAACTTGGATAAATCTCACTTCAGAATTTCATTTCGTAAATGGTGGAAGAACGACTTGAAATTAACAGTTACAAAAGTATGTTTAACAAGTGAGTTAGTCATATCGAATTTATCTGATTTAGATAAACTTTTGGTATATACTACTTGAAATTATCCCAACATATTACATTTGAAATAATCGTTACATTAACTAATTATGCTATTTAAGTCAGACGAATATTACGAGCTCTTGAGTTTTTCTCGTTTAATACTAATATTTAAAGTTCAATGAAATGATGAAAGCCATGTAAGTTTTAAGTCGTTAAAGAATTATTATAAAAATTTTAATCTTCAAGACTGTAGTGGATTTGGTCATAAAAGGAATTTTTCAATGCTTTTAGAAGTGTTTAAATGTTTACAATTCTTTAGAATACAAACTAAAAATTTTAATTACGTGAATTTTAAAAATGAAACTAAGTGGATTGTTATATTTCATTACGAAGTTATAACAGTTTAAAATATCGACAATTTTCCACTGTTGGTGGTATCTACTTATATTTCTTATATTTTAATTTACTTATATTTCTTATATTTTAATTATATTTCTTAATGTATTTATGCCAGACAAGAATCGTAAAATTACATAACAATTGCAAATTTCATTCTAAAAGCTCTAATATTTGTTTCAAGTAGAATAAGTTGTAAGGAAAGTGAACACACACACACACACACACACGTCGTGAACAAGTAATTTGAAGTCGATTGTTACATGGAAAACGATTATACGAACTTATCCTTTTGAAGCCACGTCCTGGAATCTCGTCGCTAACGTTATTAAAACTTAAATAAGCCATTGTATAAGCGACCGTTTGGTGAAAAGCCTTGGCTTCTGAAACGCATGCTTCTTTGCGTTACGACCTGTCGTGTTTTTTAATTTACCACGCTGATGTGATAAAGAAAACAACAAAAAAAAAGAATGAAAAAAAGAAGGAAAAAAGGCGTAGAGTGAAAGGGGTATTAGATTTTAAAGCATGTTTGATATTCGATAAAGTATTTTATTACCCGGCGCAGCGGAAGCTGATTTTCAAAAGGCTGTTTCGTGGCCTTTGTAACTTCAGCTCGTACACAATATATCGTACACGGATACTACGCGTGTTTTCAACGTGGTAATGTAGATTTTGTGCAATGATAATTAACTCTCGAAAGATATTCGTTTATATAAAAAATTATATTTTGTGTATAACGAAAGGATCTCTTAATTTAAATAATATGACACTTAGTTTTATCTACGTATCTCTTAAATTGAGCAGCTACTAACTCAGATTGCTACGATACTTTATTTCTTACTATACTTTGAGTCCCATTTATATGAAATGTATAAAATAGAACACTGGTATAAAATAGAACACTTTTTGCACTGGAGGTTGCAAAAAGATCATATAAATTGCTTTTTCTGTACAAATGAAAATTGAAAGGATTCTGAAAAGTCTTACATTAAACACTTTCTTTTTCTTATTACAAGAAACGAATGGATTTCCCTGTACATTATTTAAACCAAATTGGAAAATGTACAAATTGTTTTAAAAATTTCTTCAGTCTGAAAATACAATTAATTTTAATACATTCACTTTGTTTCGTGAAATTAATATTTGAGAAATGTTATACTTTAATGCTTGCTATACGCATAGCAAAAGTAGAGTTAGAAAAGTACTTTTATCGCGAATCGTTAACTTTTAATGGCAGTTTTCGTCTTGGCGAAACTATATAGGCGAAACACACGTATCGGGTTCAGTTAAAGATTGTCGAAGTTTCCCAGTCGTTTCAGTATTGTACCTGCAACGTCTATTGTCTTATCAGCGCGAAATTATGCAGAACATTTTACAATTATACGAAGTGAAACTATCAAAGCATTTCCTACGTATCTGAATACTGATCATATTAGAATATTATCCTTACAGAAGCAATAATAATTCCTTACAGAAGGAATAATTATCTAAGGATTAATATCAAGGATTATTTAATATAATTATTTAATATATTATTTAATATAAGGATTAATATTAATATAGGTGATCTGCCTATGTAATTTTATATAATTATATAAAATTATACAGAATTTCACGAATATATACATTTTGGCTAAAAAATCTTAGAACAAGTACCATATTTGTTTTAAAACTAAGCAAGTGTGCTAATATATTAGCAATAGTGTCATATAATAGTCAAAACTGGAATTTTTATTATAATAATAAATTTATGCTTGCCTACAATTTTAATCTGTTATATAAGATATGATATAAAAATATTTCAAAATACAAATTAAATCATCGGCTAGAATTAGATAATCTATGACCAACAATATGAAGCATCTCTCAAGGCTATTGCAAATTCACACAAGCTTCCTATTATTTATAAAAAATATTGTACATCATACACATCATGTATAAAATCATTATCCTTTCAATAAATCCAATTATTCAATAATGTCAGTACCCATAAAGGCGAAGAGGACAGCTGCTTGACACGAAGGCATCTTCGACGCGTCTGCAGCTCTCGTAAATCGGCTAACACGCGCAGCTTACTGTGAGAAAATCGTTGTAGCGCTTGGCTGTCGTGTGTCACGGACGTTTATGACTTTTAGACTACTTTAACTGTGACATACCGTTGCATTCGCCATATAAACGTATGTAGCTGTGTATACATGTACACTCTCGTTCATAAGTAACTTCCATATATATTTTCAGATTTGTTTCAAATTTTCCCAACGTAATCATAACAATCGTGTTTCATTATTAGATTGTAGATTTTTAAGCATGTGTTGCACAAAATGCATGTAATATAAAAACAGGTATTATCTTAAAATATCCAAACTATAATTCTTTTCTATAGAAATTTAGCGAGCAAAAATAACTTTCTGTCAAGGTTCTATTTGAATTAATATTCCAGAATATGAATCTGTATAAAAATCTCTGATATAACACACGCGTGATATATTCACAAAAATTTTATAAAAATATCCAAATGAGACTTCAGTTCCGAGTATATAAACGATCTTCTGCATTATCTGCACGAATGTAAAATTCTTATCTGTTCATCTCGATAATTAAGTAACAATATTGCGCTGATGTAACATTTCACTTGCAACTCTTTGTGATATCAAATTTTGCTCTTCAAGACTAATATTACGAAAGAAAAGTTCCAAAGATTCGTTCAATGTTTTTCCGTCTTTCTATGTCTTCCTTTCTGTATTTAATTTTGTGAAATTGCAGACTTTGCAGTGTTATAATATATTATTGCTCGATCCTAAATTGTCGCGTGTCGTATAAAACCAGCAGATGTTCAAACACTTACGAACGAGAGTGTACACGTGCGTGGACAATCACATGTCCTAAAAACTCCTGTAACGAGACGTGCGTCGTATCTTCTTACACCGGCTGGGACATTTCTACGAGGAGAAATAAGTTGAAATTTAAAGAGCGTGACCAAGGTATTGCTTTTTTACGAGCGTCCCTTAGGAAGACGTCGTAGCGAACTAACATTTCTCGCTACGTGCTCTGAAAGCGCCTGGAGCTTTTAAATTTCGCTCGTTTAATTGTTTCTCAAGCTGCAGGCCAATTGAAAGAAATTTTTTTTGACTAGGACTTTTGAATAGCAAGCTTGCCTTTCTTGCCACTTTTCTTTGACAGTTTCTCGTGTTAGTTTTAATGTCAAATTTCACTTGAGGTGATCAACAGCCGATTTCTCAACGATTAGTTCTTTCAATCGCGAGCACAAATGAGTCAAGCTGTATGAATTTTAATCGATCGATCCGCAATCAGACTAAAAATACAATGTGTAACCTGTTGGCTTGACAAGACGGTAAATCATTCATCGAGCGTTAATATTTGACGATCCAGTGAAAAGCAGAGAGTGTAAAGAACGCAGAAGGTTGACCTATAAATTGCGCGACTGCCTATACCATTACGTTACGTGCTAGAAATAATTCAAGGGGCTTTTTTCTTAGTAATTGTTAACGATACGTAGTCACGACTATAGGTAGCAACTTTTAACCGGCAATTATCGGTTTTCGTGTAACGCGTTTAAACCGATTACCGAGCCCGCTGTTTCCGAATTCCGCGTACAACCTCGATTATATTGTCAAAATTCGTGGGATTAATAGTGACCCGCGGAGTAACAATTTACAGAATTCGAATATGAATTTCACGATGGGAGCAATTAGCCGGCGAGGCGAGTAAGTTAATCGCGAGTTCGACGAAAGTGAAATCAACGAACGTGTTCAGATGAGAATTAAATATCCTCGAGTAATATACTGTTCTGCTTTCACCTATTTTGCTGGTTCGTACTCCTTCAATATAATTTTGTACGAATATATTACAGCTACATGTACTTCCAGATATTTATGTAAATTGATATTTTTACCAATAGAATAAAAGAATTGGAACCCAGCCAAAGAAACCCTTTCCAGAAAGTAGCAGAAATCAAGTCAACGACAAGTTACTCAAGTTGATCTTGCAGGTCGTTTCAAGCGGAAGAGAAGACGCAGTGAAAGAAAAGCAAGGAAACAAAGCACCAATTTTTCCACTCCGAGTAATCACGAGAACCTCGTGCGTGCGCTACCGCGATCAACTGGATGTCATTCGTGATCGTCAAGCGTGAAAGATCGACGAAAATTGGGAGACGTCGTTCCGAGAGTGATACAGACAAAAAACGAGCTGCGAACAGGAGGCTAATTTCCCCCGGAGAGGGATTAACCTCTCGTGGACGGTGGAACAGTCCGTGGAGAAGCGTAAACGTGGCAGAGAACCGACACGATGGAGGGAAGGAGAAACGAAGAGGAGAGGATCTTAAGGAAGAGGCTCTTACCAGTGGTAGGTACACGTAAGAAGAGCTTGTGGTCTTGAGAGGCCAAAGATGGTGGCGGTAGAGAAGAGCCCCGGCTGGTTGAGAAATAGCCGGCGTACAGCTCCTCTCTTCTGCCAACGTTCGCCCGACTAGCTATCAGCTACTTTGCATTTCGTTGTTATTCAGAAATAGTCGCAAACCCGTGGCCGCCTAGCCAATCGACCGCCTTTCTGCTGTATCTCTCTTTTCGTTTCTCGCTTGTTCGCCCTCTTTGCCACCCCTTTTCCCATGGAACTTCTTACCCAACGAGATGTTTTATTAATGAAAATGAAGAAGCTTTCTATATTTTCCTTGATCCGGTCGCTTCCCTGCCTTTTACCACTCTTACCGCTACTACCTCATCGTGATTCCCCTTTATCTTCTATTTTCTATCGTCCACTGTCGTCTTTCCATCCACATCTGACGTCGGGTCGGTTCTTTCAAACGGAATACTCTCGTTCTCCGAGATATTCTTACCAATTGCCGATATAGAAATTCATTTCAGTGGTTCGAGAGTATATTACTCATCTGTATATTACAACGCTTTCTATTCCACTTCTATTAATCACTTTTCTTCGTTACTTTACAATCTTTTCTACGTAATTTTCCAAATCTATGCATTTATCCATATAATATATCTACAAATTTTCCGAGTATTATCTAGATTTACACAATTTTGCTGCAGAAATACAATGTGTAAAATTCTTCGTAATATCTTTATAAATCTCTCTAATAAATCAATCAACTCTCTTAATAATTTACAATTATTTCTACGTACTTGGGAGAAATTATTTTACAACAAATATTCAAATACATTCCCAACGATATTTCTTTAGGACTTTCCGAAAAGTTGCTTTTATTGATTCCAAACTGTCAGATCTTTCGCACCCTCTTTCTTCGACTCGTTGCTCACTTTGTCCACTTTTTCCCTTTCGTTATTTTGTAACGTCCTTCGTAACGTCACTTACGCCGAGCTGCAAGCAACGATATTACCTTTCGCGCGGGGGTGGCAATTCGACCTCCGGGGAATGCGACAACAAGCTATGCGCGAAATTAATTCAGACCAGCAACAAGCACACCTTGGTAAATCGTCGCGAAACTCGTGAGAAAGAGGCACGGCCGTTCTAATGCCTAAGCAGACGTAGTAAGCACACGGACCTGTTTCCTCATCTTTAATTTTATTACCAGTGCGATACGAACGAGTTATTGTTCAATCCTTGATGGACAGAAATGTTTTCCATAAAAAATTGATTTTGATTACTCGTTTTCACGAATAGAAAGTATAACATTTCGAACACTTGTAAGAACTTTTCGTAAATATCTTATGACCGTTATGTAGATATTTTATGAACATTGTAGAATATACTAACTAATAGAAATACGAACTAATAGAAATCATTAATTTTATTCCATTGATATCTAGAATTGAAAAAGAAAAATTACAGCTCTAATTCTATCCTTCAATATTATTTGAATATTCACGCGACTTTCACATGAAATTAATGTATCTTATTTAAGAGAAAGTCCTCCAAAGGGTATAAAAAGTATATTTAAAAAATAGTGAAGAAATAACAAATCGTTGCAAATTTCTCTGCAATACAAACATTTTAAATTCATAAATGCGTAAACATCCATGATATCCGTCTTATAATCTATCTTGTTATCAATGATAGTATTTGTCGATACTACTGGAGGAAGAAGAGATTCTCTTGTATATTGGATGTATCAACATTTGGAACAAACACCGTAAAGACAGGAACGTGCTTCAGAACAACTAAGCAACGGCAGAATACATACGGTTGCGTGTGTCGTCGATGAGTATGTGCCTCAATACGATTGCGGCATTGTGAAAGAGCCGTGTGAAGGAACAGCAAGAAAGGATTTCCATAGTTTGAATAACGAACGTTTAAATATGGAATAACGAGGACATACCTTACGTTCAGTTTACGTTTCGACGTTTATTTAACGTCATTAACGCAAGAATTCAACTATAAACTGTGAGAATAAAGTTAGTTGCGTGTATCAATATATCAGCTTCAAAAAAATGATATAAAATATAGATAATTATTTGTTTAGCTGTTATTCCTCTTCATCATATCTTGTTATTAAGTATACATGTATTTATGATTTGATGTTACGTTAAAATATGTATCGTAATTAATAAAAATGTAATTGAGAATTTATTTAAAACACGGAATTTTTAATATAACTAATAGCATGTTAAAAAGAATGAAATGTCGTGTATTCTACACATTTAATTATATCACTACTGCTCGACCTTAGTTTCTAGAAAACTACGAAAGCTAAAAAACTATCTATACAGTGTGATATGGGTTTAAATCGAATACTATTCTAATATCTATTTCCAACTCTAATTCCTCAAATCTAATTTCTAATGTCTCAACTATTCTGTAATTGCATCTTCTGTAAGCATTGCATTGAACACTTTTACACGTAAAAATAAATAACTTAACGTAGAGAAATAAAAGAAATAAAAATGAAAAAAAGAAAAGAAACAGTGCGTCATGTGTTCCCCTCTTTCTCGCAGAATGAATTCAGCAAAATACCTCCGCAAATCGATCGTACACGATTCTCACCGAGAGATAACTTCGTTCTGTCCTAACACCCGAAACTTTCTCAACAATGCCGACCGGTCGCGTTCTGAACGGACGTTTATCACTGGTGAAACGCACGAGATCACACCTAAATCAGCCGTTCTCACGGAACCTCGACTGAAACACTTTTCCGAATAGTAGCCCCTCCTTGGTAGCGTGGTAGGGTGGCAACGGCGCGCATTTATGGCGCGGAAGAGGAGTTCGAAGCGGATGACCGATGAAACCTGATGATGGCGGACGGAAGGCGAACGCGGAGAGAGAGACCGGCTGCTGGTTTCGAGCTTGGACGTGGCTGCATAAATGCACAGTCGAGCGAGCAGAACGTTGGTCCGGTTTGGTGGCGCAGTTTGTCGGGATGTCGTGTAGAAGCAGGGTCCGGTTGTACGCGGAAATGGGAGGTTCGTCCTGTTTCAGCCTCTGGACGCCGACTGTCCCTCTCCTCGTTTCTCCTCTCTGTCCCTTTTAGGTGGCAGCGGTTTCTCTGTTTCGACGCCAGCCCACTCGCAAATCGCGGTTTCGTACGCTAATGTACCGGAGCCCATTCCTTTATCGAATTATAACAGATTGAATCATTAAAGTTCGTTATTGGATCTCGTTCTCTCGCGTCCGAGGAATGCGATTCATCAAGGATCGAATGACTTGAGAATTTTTTTCGCTTTCGCGGCAGTGTTATTAAATCTCGGGTTTTAAATTGGAAATGCATATGATATTTGTGTGTGTTTAATTTAAATTTCACAGATTGTTCAATGTGGCAACAGCTATAAAATTAATTCCTTTAAGAGGTTTGATTTTAGCCAGACATCTTATGCACGTATATAATAGGATCGGATCTGTTTCGACAGAGGAATATTTGAATAATCGAAATGTTCTCTCCGTGTAATAAAAAAGCAAAGGAGCTTTAGCAACTGTTACAACACGTGTTATAAACAATTAATTGATCCATTTTGATAATTTAGAAATAAAATTCTTCCGCCTTCAAATGACAGAACTTTAAGGAAAATTCCAATGATTCAACATCGTTTCGAATATTTCTCGTCGTTAATTGGACAATAGGATCCCATAATGCTATAAAGTACTACGCTGTTGCTATTCAGCGTAGTATGCGCGACTTCGGAACGTGAAATTACAACTCATACAAACACTGTGGCTGTGTTGTGCAACGGATCTTCAACACGGCGAATAATTTAATCTTGGAAAAGACGTGTTCTCGGATAGCTTTGGTCACCGTTTACATCAACAGTTGTGCTCAATGAAATTGCAGCCCCAACAAAGGACAAGGGGTAACTGCGGCGCGGCCACAGAGGAAATTAAATTTAGGTATTAAATGTACGCCCAATAACACGGCTATGAGTTGACACTGCGCTGGAATAATAGACTCTGCTGCCGTAATTAACCCGTTACAAAACAGGAGAGACAAACGCTATTTGTGGCCACGCTCTTTGGCCGCAACAATTACGATTAGCCGAGATTTATTGGATGACTCGACAAGATTATCTTTCGTTTTCCGAAAAAATATCCTGCGGTAAACGAAACGTTATTATTACATGGGGAATTACGATCGCGTCTCGATTGATCATCTCGTCATCAACGACGATCCGCGATTTAATTACCCGTGCGCGTGTGTACATGGTACATCGGATTGCACGCTCGAAATATTGCTTTCAATGTACACTAAAAGTAATTGATCGGTTTGAAATAAAGGGCGGCGAGTTTTGTTTCGGGACGGGTGCACGTGTTATTTACGTTGATGGTCAATGTTGTGAATTAATTACATTACGGCCGAAATCCTTTACGAATTGCATTTGTACGGCGGAGCTAAAGTTAACGATTAATTAACAAATTAATCATCATTCCGCGATACATAAAATAATAAAAATACATAAGAAGGAGATAGAGAACATAAAATAAAATAAAAAAAAACGAACAAAAAGGGAATAAAAATATATGAGGAGGAAAAATATCTTATAATGCATCACCGGCAATAATATTCGCCGGTAGACGAACACGCGGGATAAAACTTCACCTCCTCGCATCGTACTTATCACAACGTATCGATTAGGGCGGAAACGTGGCATAAAAAGTGCCGCCGGTTTGCTAAAACCGCGTATTCAGCTGAAAACGAAAGAGCACGCGGCGCGCCACGAAGGAACGCGGAGCAACTTAAGCGGTCACGATCGCTGGCAAGTAGTAACGGACGCCGCGAGTCAGCCAAACATTTTAACGATCCCTATAACCCGCTGACTTTACAACTCGCTCGCGCACCACTACTCGGCTCGCTGGCTGAGACTTATACACACCGTGAGCAGCACATCCGCGTGCTCCTCCGTGCGTCGGTTTAAAGCATGAAAGTATAACAGCACAATAAACCTGCCCCGTTTTCCAAGCCACGCCGCCGTTCCCCTTCTCGTTACCTACTTTCGCCCGTCTTCTCTGCCTGCGTAATAAGCCCCGAACGTTGCACGTTCACCGCCAACTACGCTTCGCCAATCTCGGCCAACCTCCTCTCGGTTCCATCTCACGTTGCACATGCGCCTACCATGCGAACACCCCAAGAGTTTCTCCGAATCGGTGCATAAATACGTTTGCCAAAAGTTTATCACGGATTAGTCGCCGGTATTGTGCTCCGGTTTCGGCCCGTAAGAAACGAGCCGTGGAGAAGATGGAGGATAAGCATTGCCGGTAGGCGAGTACACAGGTGGAAGCAGCAGCAGCAGCAGCAACAGCAGAGGTGGAAGGTGGCTCGAGTACACCGAGGGTGTCTACCCACTCGGCTACACACTCATCCTCTCTTCTCCACAGCCGAGCTCCTGCACGTTCCAGCGAGTTCAACGAGGCAACTGCTTATGGGCGTCATAACCAAGCTTGCGAAATGCTCGTCGTCGTTGTCGTCGTCGTCGACGGTGATGTCGCACCGGTTTCACGTCGGGCCAGATTCTAGGGCCCGGCTCCTAGAAGTCGGTTAGACCCGGTTGAAGTCGCTTGATTCCACTCTAGAGCCGGTGCACGCTCCCCGCGCGGGGTCATCCGAGCGTGCACCGGCATGAAGACGTTTACGTGGGTAAACCTCGACGCCTTCAACGAATTTTCCGCGAGGATTCGAGCATGCCGTTGCTTGAACACACGCTGCTGCTACGCGGCGTATCTCCGTGTGCTCCATCGCGTCGCGAACTGTTTGCTGCAGGGGTAGGCGAGGAGTTTTGCGATTTTAAAGCTCGGTAATGTGAAAACCGGTTCTGATGCAGAGGTGCACGAGGCAGAGGGATACTGTTTGCCGAGTGAGGCGCAACGTGCCGGAAGTCGTTTACGCGAGAAATGATACTGGTTGATATCGTTTCGCCGATTTTCGGGAGACAACTTTGTCTAACGGAGTGCCAGTAGGTACGTGTTGACGTTACCAAGCGATTTCGTTGCGCGCGACAAATTGAAAACGATTAAATTTTGGCTGAACGAGAGATTGAATTATTTTGGAAAACGTTTCGTTGAAATTCTATAGCTTTCTTCTGTTATGGGATAAACTTCGTTCGAAGCTCTTGTGATTAAATTGAGAATTTTGAGAGCATAAGAAGATGATTTGAGACGATTTTGAGATTAATAAATAATCATGTAATATGCCAAATGATAAATTTCACAAAATGTACGAATATCTCAATTAAATAAAATTTCACCAAATGAAAACAATTGAAATCAGCATATCTGTATCTGTTCTTACAATAGGGATCGCGATTTATAATAGATAAAATAAAAATAGTACACGAAAATAAAATGCAATTTTTCTTCAAAAGTCTAAAGAATATTTTGCAAAGAATTTTATCAAACAAATAAAGCATAGATTTGGTATTTCGAAACAGATATTGCGGCGTTTGATTTCGACTGGCAATTGTTGCTAATAAAAATAACAAGTTCATGGCGAGGTATTCGTGATGCCTTTTCGAAATCCAGGATTCTCGAGACAATGTAATCACGAAAGCTACTAGAGGATTTGCCAACTCCGGAGTGTATCGTGCTGTGAAAGTTTTCTCATGTTGAATTCAGAAAGCCGTTCTTTGGTTTGAAAAACGAACACCAGCTGGATACACCGTTTCAGATTTAATTCAACAACTTCGTTCCTCTGACTATTTGAAAGCGTAATAATGTCGACGTTTCATAAAACACGAGTGAAATTCAATTACTGTGAGATACGGTGACGCAAACGTGAGTTCGTAACGCTTGAATACCCTTTCTACCTTTAATTACTTAATAAAAATTTCAAATTTCACCAGTTCACTTGATCTATGGCCTGATGATGTATTAAATCTGTGGAATTTAGACTTTCATTAGACACGTGCATACCATGACTAGGCCTGGCTTCACGTCTGTTTTAAGTGACGTTAGAAAATTTAGAAGTCGTACGTTTACACTACTCACTCCGGCTCGTAAGTTTTGTATTATAAAATACAACAGTGTGTTAACGTTTAATATTTCAATTTAAAGTTAATTTAATCCCAAATTGATAATTACTGGAAATTATCAACAGAAGATTAAGATATATATTTCTTTTTTGTATCAAAGTTGTAAGAAATCTCAACGACAATTCCAAACTTCGTATTTACTTTAATGAACTAATTAAATTTGGATTTTATGCTTTTTAAATTGTACATACTTTCTGAGCTCGTGTAATTTTATCCCGCTACGAAAGTTCCTACGAGTGCATTAAAAATGATATCTCGAAATTTTACAACAGTACGGTCATTCAAACTTTGCTCTCTCGATAATCCGCAGAAACTACGAACTCACAACGGAGCTAAACGAACTATCAAAATTTACAAGTGTTTCATTGAAAACCGATTCGATTTGAGCAGAATCAGCAGAAGGAGGGTTGTTGGAGTGTCGAAAGAATTATCCTCGCCATCTTAAAACACGTGGAATAATGCAAACGTCGTTACTGTAACGGAATAAATTCAGAAGAAGGGTTGGCGGAGAGGCATAGTTACCGAGAACGAAACGAAGCGTATTCGTTGAATGTTCGATAAAGCGGAGAACGCTGACGATATATTATTCAAAGGACCTTTATCTTCGAAAGTAGATTCTATCGTGCTCCTTATTTCGGACGTGAGTTCTTGCTTCTATTTACCGCTGCTTAGATCGAATGGATCCCACGGTACACAGATTTAATTAAACGAGCAGTGGCTCGATAAAAAGAATTTGTTGTTTTATGAAATCTTCCTTTATGCACGCATGATTCTCATCATCTATTCATATATCGCGTCCGTGACCGAAGTAAAAGACTGTTATACGAGGGATGTGATGAAATGATACACCGTTAGTCGATTAGTTTGCTTTCGATTGTCAAATATTGGATCTTGTAATTGAATGAAGTGCATTTACGTACCGAAGTTCCAAGAATTTACACACGGAGACGAACAAAACGTTTGTATGAGAAAATGTTTGCAATAGCTAAAGTAGTGTACAGTCTTGACTGAAATTTCCATTGAAATGTGTATATCTGTAGTAATACATTGCTAAAGAAATATAGTAACTTGGATGAAATATCTCAGAAATCATTTTTATATCATGTTTTCAACCTACACGTATAAAACAATTCTATTTTATTTATATCACAAATTCCCTCCAAATTATTAATGTTTTTTTCAATTTCAAGTTCATAACAAATCAATAATACAAATGCAAAATTTTTGTACTTGATCTATAATGAGAATATGTGTTCAGTATGAATGATTAACAATGATTAATTGAATAATGATTTATTATTTGAAATGTTTTTCATAAATGACGTACCACCCATTGCTTTTCTACAGTGCAATAATTTGAGACTAAGTAGAACAATAACTTTGTCCATTACTTTTCTGTGTTATAATTTGCTGTTAAGTAGAATAAGTAAATGAAAATTACAACGTAATAGAATGTCATTTATGATCGTTGTGAAGACAAATAATATTAGTGCACTTCGTGTTTCGGATGTATATACATCGATGGTTCTTGGTATGGCGCAAGTTCAAGCTTGGCATGAGGCTAAGCCACATTGCACAGCTGCAAAGTACCGCATTTTCTAAATCCCATGGGTCGAAAGACGCAAAATTCCTTCTGACGAAGTAGCGGAGAAAAGTATACAGATGCTGAGATATACATTAAACGACTGAGAAAACCATGAAACGCTTATACGAATGGAAAGTATTCTTTTAATGCATTTAATAATTGAACGATTCTGTTATATCTCTTAGTCTAGAGTCTTATATTTCAGAATAGCATTTTATTGTTCATTCAAAGCCGAAGACCAAAAGTTTTTTTCTGTTAAAAAAAGATAAATTAAATTAAGACAAATCGTATTAAATACTAATAAATAAAATAGAAATAAACTACTTTGTGTGTATCTACATTCTTATGTAAAAGTCTTAAGACAATTATTAATTATTGCATTTGTTCGAAAACTAGGAAAAGAACGTGAATTATTATTTATATTTATATTAAATTTATACTTTATAAAGAAAATAATTTATAATTAAATTATACAAATAAATAATACAAATTAAAGTTAAGATTTATTTATAGTTTGATACATAATGAGTAAAATAAAAGCATACCAGAGAACATTCCCAATAATATAAATAAACGAGTGACATTTCTATATGTGGAAATATCATTCAATAGTTTTTGGTATTCTTTCTTCAAACGTTCGCTCGAAAAAAATCTATCGTTGGATTTTCTGTTCGTTATGCTCACTATATTCTGCTTTCACAATGCACTGGTCGTACTCAATAATCCTCTCATCCCTACATACGCAGAAATACGTGATAGGATTTTATTTTCTACGAACTTTTACCGCATTCAATGCTAGAAAAATATTTGTATACCGGCGTCCAATTCAACCTTGTATTAATAATTATACCAAAAACTCTTTTGAATATATATATTATTCATTTCTTTTTTTTTTATGTATTTGTATTACATATTTATATTCACATCTAACTTGAAAATACATATTCAAAAGAATTCGTAAATAACGTAAGAAAAAATATTTTACTCATGATATTCATATGTAATTAATTATATTTAGAAATATATTTCGTTCATATTTTCATCTAACATGAGGAAATATTACTTAATATGTAAAAATAGTATCAAAATTAATTTATAGAAATTATTATCGTAGAGAAATTATATAGAAATTTACTCGAGAAATATTAACAATCACTTCGTAATTAAACCAAACATGTTTTATGAATTTCCACCCATACGGAATATCCAAGTTTGAACAACCGATATATTCCAGAAAACACTCGAGCAAGAGAGCAATACAAAGATGAGCAGTTTCATGCAGTTTCCTCGATGATTCGACCGGTAGAATTTCCAGAACGTTGATTCAGAGAAGGAAATAAGCTTTTGTTCGAGTACCACTTACGTCTAAGGAGTTCTGGTAACTTGCAGTAAACTAATTATGTTACATCGCACATCGCACGATCGCAAGTATCGTGATATATATCGCGCCAAGCGTTCTACACGCGCAACAAGCTATCGGCGCGTGGTAAAATCACGAAGTGTCCCGTAGATTGACATAGTTAATGCCACCACTTGCTGACAGCTTTCTCAAGGATCAACGAATCGGTTGTTAATTACCACGGCAACGTAAACGTTCACCCCGATTTAATTACGTCCCTCGAGAAATTACGCTGAACCGATCGATCCAGCGAACAAACGAACGCGCGTCACACGTTCACGCTGAATCCGGCGAAAGACGAATCGTTATCCGGCTTATTTCAACCCTTTCTCTTGTTCTATGAAGAACTATAACTATATTGTCCTTGGAAAATAGACTATTAGGGAAACTATTCGGACGCTTAGTGTAGAAATTTTAAAATTTCATCAACACTGCAACAAGACTCTGTCGTCACACCGATCGAGTTTGAAATAAATCTGAAAATGTATATAGAAGTTGCAAGTACACGTATGTTTCGTAGATATTACAAACACCTATAACCCGTTGTATTAATATTCAGTGATCGGTATAATAATCGAGCTTCACTACTGGTGATCATATTTTGTTATAAGCTGGCGATAGCGAGGGGCATAATCCGCCCTCAGTAACAGCATTACCAATTTCCCCGTTTGTCAACCATTTATCAACTACAGCAATAATTCCAAACGATCTCGCACGAATTTAAAAAGACAAAAAATAAAAAAACTACGACTCTTCTCGTTATTTCGCCGAGCGTATTTCTATCGGTTAAGGGGGGGGGGGGGTTGGAATTTTTTCCCTCGAACGCGAATCATCATCACCCCCTTGGCTCTGCAGTTCGCTTCTTCACGGGATTAAACAGGCAGGATTAATTAAAGGTGAAATTCATCGGCGCTGAACGTACGGTGGGTGCGTAATAAACGTTCGCCTAGAGAAAGAAAAGCGGGCGGGAGAAGAAACGCGGATAAGAGAGAGCAAAGAGGAAAAGAGAAAGCAAAAGAGAGAGACAGAGAGAGACGGGCGCACGGTTGCCGGTGCGGTTGATTTATGAACGAAAATAATGATGCACGCTCGAACGGCTTCGTAGGTTAATCAACAAATGATTTTTCTCTCTGTCTCTCGACTTTCTTTTTTACCGTGGGTGCACGCGGTACCCCGCTGGGAGATGGAACACGAGACGCTCCAGTGGCTCGCGAGAAACGAGCAGTAGAAAGGGCCGTAAGGATAATAGGGTCCCGGGTACAATAACGTGTGATCAAAGGGAGAGTGTCTAGTTATCCGAGTGCAACGGCACAAAACACACGGAGAATCGCGAATCGATAGAGGTGAAATCGTGTTGGCGAGGGTGCAATGCGGCAACGGCTCACCCTCCCCCTCCCCTCCGCCCGCCCTTCCACCCCTTTTGCCATTCCCTTTCTCTTTCTCCTTCTATCTGTCTCAATATTTGTATCTATCTTCCTTCTTGTCTCTTTCTTTTCCTCTCTCGCGCACACACTGTCACCGCCGTCTTTCTCTCGCCCTTTTCAATCCATCTTCTTTTTTCTCACTTCCCTCGCAGCGTATCCTCGCGGATTTTTCACCCTTTTCTCTCCTCGCGCCTCTCTCTCTCTCTCTCTCTCTCTCTCTTTTTCCTTCCTCTTCTGCAGCACAAAGTCTTTTCGTTCAGACGCGAGCCACTCGACACTCTTCGTTTTTCTTTTCTTCTCTCTGTCTTTCTGCCACGGTCCGTCGTGGTATTCGCTGGCAGAAATCAGCAGACATTCCCGCTACCAGAACACCGATTCCGTCTCAGACCACAAGAGACTAGTTAGTGTTCACGGTGAGATTCTCCCTTTTTACGTTCCTTCGCCTGTTTCTTCCGTGGTCTTTCGGTTTAATCAGGAACCTTGACTGAGTCACTTGATCACCACGGTTACATCGAACGGTTACTTTGCAATCAATGCAGATTAGATAACTGAGAGATATTAGATAACACTTGATTTGGATCAATTTTGAACAAACGCGTACCCAAGAAATTTTTAATATTTAATTTTTCCTTCTTCCTTCCCTTTAATATCTTTGTCTTTGCATTTTTCTTTTTTTTTCTTCGCAGAGATTAAGGAATAGAAAGATATATCGCATCTTATGCTATACTTTCATCTAAATGGCACAAAATATTCGAGCACTTTTTAGTCCGCATTGTATACGTTGCTCCATTTCCACTAATCCATTTACTTACTTGTAGTCGTATTTCTCAATTTCACGATATTCGCAGATTCTACTTACCAAACAAATTTCACCAAAGCAAAATGTACGCAAGTGTTACTATTCTTGATTCAAAATTGTACCGTGAATTAAAATTGTACGTAGCGTCTAATTATACCTCGAAGTCGACGAAACCCTAGGATATCTGAATATAGGAGAAGAATATTATGCAATTACATTGTACAACATTATATTATACAACTGCAGAATAAACATACATTGCTACATACTCGTTGCTATAGTCTTGATAAATTTACAGATTCTAGATTCTAACGTCCGAGATTTATTACATTTTAAATAATTCATAATATTTTATGCTACAGCTAGCAAAGAGACTAAAATATTCACCGAAGAAAAACCTAATATTAATATTTAAGATAACATCTAAAATCTACTAAGGTTCAACCTTTAAATCTAACATATTTCACTGGTATTTAATATTCGATTAAAACTTGCTGGATTCATCGCCCAAAGTATGAAACTACTTACAGATTTTAGAAAAGGAAATTCTCAATCGCCGCTCTTTCCCGAAAATTACAAAAGACAAAAATTACACTGTTTATTACGTTCGAAACGTCTTGAAAAATCAATTTAATCTCTTGAATTCAACGCGAGTACGATCGATGGCAACGCGGTTCGTGAGGCGGAAACCGGAAGGAGGGATCCACCTCCTTCAGAGCTGCGAGACACATCCTTGGCGAGGCGGCGAAGACAATGGGATATTAGATAGCAGTCAATGACGTGATTTGCCACAGGGGAAGGATTTTGGCCAGCCATTTCGCGTAATTACTGCGGTATCCGGGAGACGCTTAATCCCGTTTACGAAGCATTGCCAGTTAATGGATATGTCGGGTTACAGACTCGCGGTGCAGCAACGATGTTCAAAGTTGGGCCACTCGATACAGGCCGCGGGGATTCATTGAAATTGAATATACATCCGCGTTCGTCCCTCACGCAGCCGTAACGAAAAGAGCCTGGGTTTGTTTGCAACCGGTAAACAGGGCAGAGCGAGGTGTAAATACATATACCTAGCTGAATTTCAAGAGCGAAACACGGTCAACTGTGAAACGGAGTTTCGGCCATGGTTTACTGAAGTTGTCGCGGGTTTCCGATTGTTCCTGAAATGCTCTTGTTCGAATTACAAATGTCTTAGTGCGTTGAAAAGCGGGCCTGGTCTTTCAACTGATCGACAATGATGGAAGGAATGAAAATTTGATGATTTTGTGTGGCGTTGCGTCTGTGGTACTATACGGTACGATATGAACGAGCCACGGGTATACGTGTGTACGAGATATAAACGAGACATATCTATGGGATATAAACGTATATCCAAGATCCAAGTAGTTCAATTTTCTATATATATCCATTATTTAATAACATTAAATGTGTTTTCTCTAGATTATAATTCTAAAGGAAGATAAGTCAAAAATTGTACCAACTACTTTCATCTTTGATATCTTTCATTTTTAATCGTACAAAGTTTCCCGAAGAGATGGATTTTATTCTTACAAATACAGTTATTCTAAACGCGTATTTGTTAGTCTCGCTTCCAACGAGCAACATCAAATTTACCTTAATTTCAACAACACCGGATTTTCAAACATGTTTCAATCTCCTATTCTTAAGACACATCCATTACTTCCATTATTCTTTTACAATGCCCCATTTCGCGATAATTTAACGATCGGCCGAATTACACGGATCAATTTCTCCCATAGGGTTTAACAGGATCAAGCCCCGAAATCCTTGACAAGATTCCAGGCAGCAGAGAAGGGAACTTGTCTAATGGTTGTTCACGATCGCCGTCGTCGTCTAGATCATCGTCTCTGGTCCGTCATTTGCGGACGCTGTAGAAACTTGGCCTCGTAAAATCAAACGGTCAAACTTGGACCGATGCGAGGTAGCACGGGATCAGCCCCAGTGCCGTATAAAATAGCGTAATGCCCGGGGTACGTCGATCGGAATCAGGTGCAGCCAATTTGGCCGACGTCCAAAACCCTTGGCATGTAAATCCAGTTTGGGAGGCATCAATGCTGATGGTGCCGACCGAAGATCGAACGGAATGGCTCGCTCTCTCGACGGTCAGGGCCGATCAACCCCCACGCATACTTGTTTTTCGTTCGTTTCGCGTACAACAACCGGCTCGAACCTTGAAAAATTCCATGTTGCACTAGTTGCTGCTAGTTGTTTCGGTGAAATTTTCGCGACTGAACGATAACGACGGGATTTAAACGTTAGGTACTCGAAGGGTGATTGTTTAAGCATTATACAATTAGAAAAGGGTTTGTGGAACTTGTGTGATAGTAAAATAAATGAAATATCTACAGTTCGCCACGAAAATTTATGTGCGTCTGAAAATTTAAAGAAAAATAAAGATTTTCGACATTTTATAGATGCTGGTTTATTTATTGATTAAAGTTATAGAAATTCTGGAGAAAATGACGACGTCTTATCTTAGTGAAAATCAAGGATAATGTTATTGCTCGAGCAGCTTGAAAACTACGATAATTATATGTTAATAAAAAACCGGGTATATATGATGTGTAACAAACGTCAAAATACATGACATACATACATATCATAAAACTAATATTAATTGTTCCAATCAATTTCTTAGTATCGCCAGTACTAAAATTTTGTCGTAAACTTGTCACTACTTTACTGACGTGTCCCCCACGACATCGATATTTAGATCAAACACACACCAAAGATCAATTTCACCGTCTTCATTTAACAAATCTTCACTTCGTTCGGAGGAAGATTTTCAATTATATGCCTGATGTTCTCAATGTGTTCTTGCCTTACGAAATTCAATCTAATCCGAGTAGTATTCCACACGACGAGACGCATCAATGGCACAGCACGCAAACGTCAGGGACAAAAGATTATCACGACTGCGGGATCGAAATCAGAGAAGGAAGTTCAAGCAGCAGCTGAGGATTGTTCGCAGCCGAGTGGCGCGATAATGATATCAAAGCGCGCGCTCAGACCGCGCGTCGACGTTCAATTTTATTTCTCATCGCACTTTCTGCGAGCTTCGTTGCGTGCAATCACCTTTCCTCTCTGCCCCTGTCTTACTTTCTCGTCGCCCCTTGCTACTCCTTTCCCGCTTCTGTTCCCTCTTTCGTTCTCGCGTCGCGACAAACGGTTTCTTTTTATTAGCCTTCAGCGACGGCGGCGGCGACGGCGAATACGTCAGACGTATTCGTTTATTTTCCGGCCGAGGCCTGATGCGTATTTCCATATCGAGGCATTAGCGACGGAAGTGCAAGCTACTCAACGTCGGCGATGAAAGTAAACGTCTCGAGGAAAGTACCGTGCGAACCTCATCGGCGACGAGCACGCGATCTCTTTGCCCATGACCGAGCGCGTGTGCACAACGGAGCAATGTGCTTGTTGCTTCACCTGTGTGTGTGCATCGTTTGATGATACACGGACGCGTGACGTTCCCAAAGGACGAACTCGTTTGTGCGAGTATAAATACGCCCGTACTTTTCTCGCGGGTCTTTGAACGATCGGAAAGAACGTGATGCGAGGAGTACGAGATTTTGAAGAGAATCCAGAACTGATAAATTTCGAGGCGTTTGTAAAATATTTGATAATTTGTGAGTAGATTCTCTGATTTCTGGGTAAATTAATGTTCAATGACAGATTTGATTCATTACAATTAAATGTACCTTTTAACACCAGAACTACCGACGTTTAAACGGAGCTATTTCTACCAGGACCAGTCAAAATGACTGGTCTCTAAAAAATACGTAATAATAGAATATTTTTATATTTATTGATTTGTTACTTTCTTACAAAGAAATTCCATGTTATGTAGTACATTTTTGGTATTAATTAATTTTGTATTATTAATTTATCTGTGACCATGATCCCTAAATGAAGGTTGGTACATTTATCACTTACACATCGACAACAACAATAAGTATAAAAAAGAATATATGCTTTTGTAACAAAAATATTAAACAAATTTCCATTTTAAAGTTAAGTTATTCTTATAGTATAAAGTAAATTATTACATGAAAAATTGTAAAGAAAAAAAATATCTTGTATCATCTTGCTCATTAACCAACAAGACTAAAATGATAATTCAAAAAGAAACAACATTGAAACAAGACACATGCGTAATATATTGTGAATCTGACAACTGATTTACACAGGCGTGCAAACATCTCGTTACGCTCAAGGTAAACATGCATAAATTATTCTATTTGCCGTAGAATCAAAGTTCCATGAACCTTCGTGTTTTCGGAGCCCTGCGCTACTTTTAGAGTCACCGACACCTTTAATCAGTGGCAAAACGCTGAATTACTCGCAGCACGGAGTCTCCTCTTTTTCCCCTCTAGGTGTGTTCTCATCGAGCGCGCCAACCCTCGCACAATGACACTTGCACACGTGTCAGCAGCTAGCTCGACCGGGAGGAAACTCGGTGTAAACTATATCACGACGGTGAATAGCTCCGAGCTGAAGCTAACGATGCTTCAACACTCCCTTCTACGAAACCGCGGCATCGGCCTTCAACCCCTCGGTGTTTATTAACCCCGGCCTAAGCGAAGCAGCTTCTGCTTTGGTCACGACCCTCTTTGTCGAACCTGCGCCACTGTGTCAACCCACCTGCGTTCTACGTATTCCTGGCCTACTTCGAACGTTTCTCTTCGTCACTCTCGTTGACGACGAAATAAAAGAAATTGTTCGAGACATGTAACAACGAAGAATGTGTCATCAATTTATTTATTCGTTTATTTGATGGATCTAGTCTTGAACTGACAGATGTAATATATAATATCTTATGAAAATTTTTATGAATATATTGTCAGTACAAAAAAAAATTTTTGAAATTTCATTACCATCGTAATGACACTCGATCACCATGATCAAGTTTGAAACAAATTTAAAGATACATAAATGTATAAATTACAAGAGTATTTAATACAAGTGTATATTGAGTCAATGAGATCAAAAAACGCTAAACAACCATTCTACATTATATCAATATTCAATGTGCTACTTTTTTTAAATATATGTTTCAAATTTTAACAATATGATAGTCGAGTGTCATGACAACAATAATTTTGTATATAACACACGTAACAAGAGATATTCGAAAAGAAGGTTTAAGAGCTTATTAAATTGAAGGAGAATATGGAAATTAAAGTGACCTACTGAAAGGATGAACTTATTATCTGTACAACTTGCTCGAAAGCAGATATATTAGAAAGTCAGTAAAATGTGGGTTCGTTTACTTTCACGAACTCCTGAGGAAAACTTGTTAGAGCGAATAAAGTTTTGCAACTTTTTTGACTTCTTACACAATGGAGCGCCCGATAATCGCTGAAGCAATTTAGTTTAGTAAAATTTATCTGCAAACATATGACAGTTTAATGGCGTACGTACAATTAATATGAAAATAATTTATTGTTCTTTTTGCGAGATTAATTTGTAAAAAACATGTACATACATGTATATATTAGATCGACCAAAAGGCTCTTCTAGATTCATTAAATTTATTCGCGAGAAAATTGATATTCATAAAAAAAAAAAAGACAAATACTGTTTCCATTTTATTTTTAGCTAAATAATTCTTCTTACGATCAGTGATGATACGTAGAAGATCTTCAACTCAACTATAACAAGATTTCATAAAAATACTGTTACAATTATGAACAAGGCCAAAAATCAATTTTAAAGGATTCCGACGTGTAATTAAACCGTCAACTACCCAATCGAGACAAATCCAAATTAACCGGCGCCGAATGCCAAACTACATTCAGCAGTCCATTTGCTATTTCGCTGATTTCCACCGACTGCCGACAATTTATTCCCAATCAACAAACTTTTGCTCAAGCAACGTCAACTCTTCTCCACTCGGCTTGACGCCGAAACTTTCCTCCAACTTCCCGAATCCCCCTGTTAAACCCAAAGATTCCAAGAACCATCTCTTTCCAACAATTTCCTAGAAATTCTGGCTATACATACATACATCTCTTCCGCCGAAAGCTTGTTGAAAATCGCGCTTGTTTACGGAACAAGAGGAGAAAAATTTCAAACATTTGCGCCGAAAATAACAGCGCCCTAATCTCTTCCAAAGCTGCTGGTGTTGCGTTGCCCTGTATTTACCAAACGATGCGCCAAACCACGGAAACCAAAATCTTCCAGCACGAAAATAACCGTGGTCGTACGATCGTGTCGCATATCCAAGCTACCATCATTTCCGTGAGGGGGTGAGAGGAGGGAGGCTGCGTTGTCATGCACACATAGCGGAAGCCAGGGCATCGACAAAAGTTGCCTTGCATCGAGCATTCATTGAAGCTGTTGCGGTCCACGGGATCGCGGACATCGGTGCACAGGCAACTTGGTGTGTACGTACTTATCAGCACGTCCGTGACATACCTTTCCCGGTACTTACACACCGCGGCCACCGTCCTATGGAACTTTAAACACGTACGGACAGAATGGTCCGAGATTAGAAGCGGCTCGTTATTGCGAATTGCCACATAGTTGAAATTGTACGAACCTCTGGAATTAGAGCGTCCTCCTATACGTATATAGTATATATATATATATAATGGTCGACTGTGTTCTTTTTTTTATTGGCGACATAGATATTTACTCGATGAGAATTTCAAAGGGAAATCTATATGTATAATGATTTAATGAGGGAGTGATGAGATGTCTCATTATCGAGAAATTGGAAAATTTTGAAGAATCGATGTGAAGCGTTTTACAATGACGAGTTCAAGAGTTAAGAAATATGTAGGGAGTAAATAAGGTAGTGGAAACAATACTTTAAGAAATGAATCCTGAAATTCAACAATATTAATATTTCTGTCCCTTTTCGCGTGTCATAAACGCGGTTTAATAAAGAAGTCCGGCAGCTCGAGAAATCTCTAAAGTGTATTATGTTTATATGGGGCGCGAATAGCCGCGGGATCTTTCAACGAGGAAATCTGACTAAATTAGGCCATTCAGTTTAATGAACACCGCGAAACGTTCCTGTTATGTTTAAATTAAGCTTTTCGATGACTGAGCGGTTTAAAATCATATTGTAGATCGACTTCAGATATTTAAAAATGGATAAAGTTTGCAAAAATTTTTTTTTAAAGTTTGCAAAAATGAGAAATTCCAATTTCTCTGAGAGTGTGACTTTCGATTTTATATTTCAGTTATTTTTTTGAGTCACAATGTTAAATCTTATTTCCTGGATCATTGATTGCTGGCTGCCATCGTTGTAAGAAGTAAAGAATTTCTATCGATCTACAAATAAGAATGTTATTATTTAGCAAGTGATTTTCTGATATTTTAATTGTTTAACTTTTAAGAAAACACAAAAAATTGATCGTTGTTGGTGAAAACAGGTTCTTCTGTTGCTATTTCTATAATAATTAAATTTTTTAAAAATTCGTATGCTACAGTTTAGGTAACGCGTTTTTCATCCGTGTATCAGTAGAAACTTTTCACTTTAGTATTCTTAATACTCTACTACTACTAGACAATTAATTAATAATTAAAATAATATTTTCTCCAAACACATTTTCTAAGTTTCTGTATTTGTTTCCACTGGTCAAGTCACGTTATTTCAATCTACTTCTATCCAAGCGCCTTCAAACCATCTATTATATCCAGAAAATCACGAGATTAAATTGCAAAATAACGCGTCGCGACGAAGAATACGAAACGAATTGAATACGGTCGAGACCGTGGAAAAATTGGCTGTATTTTCGCCGCCGTAAATGGTTGATATCCAATTCGGGGATAAAAGCGGTGCGGCCGCGTTTCATTAATAAATTCCTCGCGGGGTGTTCTTTGTTTCGCGGTTGGATCGTTTAAATTTTTTACCCGCGCGCGCATAGTAAAAACCTCCGTGCGCGGAGGTGGTTGGCTTTAAATTATTTTCTAACGGCGTTTAAGGGTTGCGCATAGTCGCGGCTCGAGATCGATGGAGCCCTCGCTTTGTAGACACAATTAGAAATGAAATTAACAGCGGAAATCCCAGCCGCGCAATAGTCAGCTTAAAGAATAACTGTCTCTTTTTTCTCGTCTTTTCTTCCTCACCGTCTGTCTCGTTTATACGTTTCTTGCCGCGGGAACGATAGTTCTCTGAAGGAAGTTATTATTGCTTTCCCTGACGTCGTCGATGGAAGAAAGAAAACGTAGATTGTATATACGTACGCTTGTAACGTAACACGTGCTTGTTTTCATTTCGTAAAATGGATTAAACACGCGAAACAGATTTTCCGACGTGTACTGGTTAGGAAGGAAAATGTGGAAGGAAGATAAGAGGAAAGATGTTACGTTCAGTGAGATATTAAAAACAAAAATACACGCCTGTTGGAGACTAACATTTTGTGCCGCAATTCTTTGTAATAATATACGTTTGTATTTCTTTTTAATAACTGTAACGAATAAACTGTGATAAAGTGCTTCATTTCACTATCACGATTTCTATTATCAGAATTTAGTTGAAGTAAGTATTCTAGACGATTTGCTTTTCTAAAAAGAATTTCTTACATTTTTATACACGTAATATGTAATTATTTGGAACGATGATCCGAACTGAAAATGTTATGTTAATAGTGCTCAAGGAACTTTTTGGTTACAATAAATAAATGTCAGAATTTTTCCCTTTCTAAAACGCATGAAGTAAGAAAATTTTTTTTTCTATAACAAAATTAAACAAATTAATGATCATACGTATATGTCTGTGAAATCAAAATAAACACACGTTTCGTTATACTATTTAAATATAAAAAAGTAATAAGAAATTATCGAGCTATCAGGAAGTCGAAAACATTATTCATTGAAAATTAACTTTGTGCCTCATGCAACTACGGTACACGTAGAATTATGTATAAAACTATTGAAAGGGAACATTTCTCACTTATCAATCAATAAATTATTCCCATGAAATTAATATTAAATGAATAAAAAACATGTCAACTGTCCTGCGAGACGTCATTTATCATTTTAATTATCTTGAGAGTAATTAATTTTGAAATTTCTTTAAAACGGTATCAAAAATTGAATATTAGTCAAGGTGAGCTGTTTTTATGAAGAGTAACACGTAATTAATTATACAGAGATTCCATGTAGAAGTTTCATGTAGCTTTCAAGCTGGCTTTACATATTTCTCTTTTTATCTTCTGTCTAACTTGACTGATACTGAAATTAACTTTGTAATTTGATTACTCGAAAAAAAAAAAGAACGTGAAAGGTGGGATTGTATTCTTTTTATTTTTCCGATATCTGAGAAGCGAATGAAAATTTACTATGAACGTCAAACAATAAATTTAATTTCTACAGACTTCACACTGTTTATTGATGTGACTAAAGAAAGGAAATCTATATAGAAATATGGTTCACCTAATAAATATAATAACAATTATTATATTTGGAATATTTTATTTCTTTTGCATATTATATTGCATATTTTGCAGTCTAATAATAATAGTAGCAAATCTTTTGTGCGTATATAATGCCAAAATTTAATTGTCATTAAATTATTTAAAATAAGTTAAATTTAAGCACCAGTCATTCGAAGATCGTTCAAAATTCTTTGCAAATTACTTGAAACAATCACATACTAATTTATCACTCTCAACAATATACTGCAACGCAAATTCACGAGAATTATTTCGCAGACCTGCCACCCTTATCCAAGTGTCCATCATGCTTTCATCGAAAGAGAGACTAGAATCTACATTTTCACGTGACTCCTTCACATAAAAAGAAGACATCCTTGCAGGAAATCGAGTTCGTCCGATATATGTAAACCTGTACATATATAATATCCTATCCCTTCGAAACAGGAAGGAAATATGTTCCACAATGTCTAATATACCAGCGAACCCCAAACGTAAGAATATATATTGCACTTGGTAGCGCATAAATATTTATATATGGCCGCGTATTTAGCATCAACGGTATCATATATCTATGACAACGTCAGGCACGCCAAGATCTTTTCTCCATGTTAATTTTATTCTTACGGATGCCGTTGGTTCCGGGCGGTGGCGGCGGCGGTTTCCCCGGATTATTAATAAAAATTTTCCTCGTTTTATTCTTTTCCAGACCATCCCTCGTAAACCGACGACTCATGGCGAGCTGGCTCCACCTCCGGCCTTTCCTTTTCCGTTGTCTCTTTATGACCACCATTCCTCCCCACCCCTTCCTCCATTTTCGTCGTTGCTTTTCTTCTTTCACCCCTTTATTCAACCAACCTCTCTTTCTTCCTCATCTTTTCTATACAGTTCCATCGCCTGCCCAACCCGCCTTCGCCTCGGTTTATGTCTCTTTTTTCCTCTTTGTTCAGATTCCATCTTCCGCGCTTTCCTTCCTTTGATCATCCTCTCGTTCCAAGTTTTCCTCCCCCTTTCTCTCTCTCTTTCTCTTTCTCTCGTGTCTGTGATTTTCATGCCAACGTCCCGCGTCCCTTATTGCCATCCTCACCATCTCACCTAAAGCTAATACTCTCTCCCCTCTTCTCTATCCTCCCCATTCACAAACGCCGCGGTCTCGAACGCCGCAGCGATGTAAGTGCAGCAAAAATTCGGCTCGCGAGTATCGCAAAACCGGCGCCATTAATTTTAAATCCGAGTAAGTCACCCCTGCGGAGGACAGTGACTAATGACTCATATAATCGGCGAACACCAGCGGCAGACGGTCCGGCGCGTCTCTTTAAGCCGCGAAGAAGCGACGAGAGGGTGAGTTTGGAACGGGAGGGTGTGCTTCGCGATTCATAAAGTCTAACTTTTCTCACACCACGAGAGTCGGGATGAATCTCTCTGCTACCTAGGTGACGTTCGCAGTGACTGATTATCATCCGTACGAGCGAGAACCATGCTCTAACGGGCTTCTTGATTGACAAATAATTTTAGAGGATTTTTTCTTTTAATTTGTTTTTTAGCGTATCTTTTGTGACTTTGGAAGAACTAAGCGAGGGAGACTGTTTGAGATTGCATCGGCAGCTTGCGAAGAAATCTTTAATGAGATTCTTAATTGATAAATAATTTTCGAGGATTTTTTTACATCGTCTCGGCGTGATCTTCTGTGATTTCAAAAGAAGACTCGGGGGCAGAGATTCTTCGACATTGAATTGGAAAAATTCTCTTCTGGTATTTTATTGATATCTGGAATTCTGCCTTACACTTCTATTGTTCGAATGTATTTTCTACAATTTAGAAATTTACACGAAGATTGTACGTGGTACTGTACTGAATCAAGTGCTACCATATTCACGGGGTCTTCTCTCACGATGTTCAACATCCAACATTTCCTCGTGATTATAAACGAAAATTATTTCGACTCGTAGGAGCCGCTGTAACGCGATAAGCCGGCTTGTCCACGCCTAGCCAAGGATGAGGGCAGAAGAGCTTGATGTTTATTATCGGCCGTAAAAACGTAAAAGCCGCAAGTATAGCTTAGGCCGACGTAGTTTCCGGCATCAGTCGTGGAACTCGCCGGCCAAGGAAGCAACGACTGCGTAACTGTTGGCCGCAAATCAACTTAAACTAAGCGGACCGGTTTTATCTCGCGTGGAACGACTCTGCCTCGCCTCGTGTATCTCTCAAGCTCTGCGGAAAATCCGCCTCTACTGAGAAAGAGAGAAAGAGAGAAAGAGAGAGAGAGAGAGAGAGAGAGAAGTATGCATGGCTCACGATGCCATTTGGATGCAAGTTCGCGTATTTAATTGTCCATCCTTCCGTATGACACACAGCTTCGTATCGCTTCCACTTCGCGTTACTTTGGTCCGAAGGTGGAATTTCTTATACTCGCATGACGCACGTTTACGATCAGACGCATCATTTACACGCAGTTATAATATTATACAAGCGTCTGGAAGCCATTTTGATTATTTAATATAACGTGAGGGGACGTCTAAATATCTTTGATATTCGTAAGTCTACGAAAAGAAATTCTTGGAACAGAGTCATAATATACGAGGAAGAGAATTTTTGTCAAAGTGATTTTTTCTATAAAATTCTAAGATCTAAAATTCTCTTTCATGTGTATTAACAATAGAGTTCTCTTTATTCTGTAAATGTAAAAATATTTTCATTCAAAGTATTTGCATTTTGAGTTTGAACATATGAAGGAAGACTATCGTTCGCTGCGTTCTCCTTTGTATTTTCCACGCAAAATTTGACAAAGTTTTAAACAACATCTTGTCATAATATTTTTAAACTATCTATTTAATTAAACGTATTTTTCAAATACATATACTTAAACAATAAGGTATCTTTAATGGTTGCACATTGTAATTAGATCTTAACATTATTTCTGTGATTATAAGACTACGTTTCGAATAGTAACAATAACTAATTACCCTAAACCTGACAGACTAAATTTCCTAAGCTTCCATAATGGCCAAAAACGCAAATATTGCTGTCCATAGTTTCATAGTATTCATGCAGACTCGTACAAGAAATCGAAACCCCGTCTTATCTTCAGATGAGTTGGCGAACAATCCTCTCCGATAAGTCGCAAGAATTACGTGGGTAATCCTTCGGCTTGAGTTTCCCCCAATGTCGACGAGTTCCACATCTCGCGCGAGAACTTATCCATCGAACGACGACGTTATCGAATTTGCATGAATCCATTGCGACCTCCCCCCGGATAAGAGCTGTCCTCCGCGAGTCGCGGGTGCAGTTTGCTTGGTCGAGGCACACGCCGTCTGAATAAGGCGATCGAAGAAACACGCGAACGGGCTGCGCAACGTAAGACCGCCATTTGCATGGAAAACGTTGCACGAGTACGGATCGTGATTTTATACCGCATGGCCCTGCTTCTTCCTGTGAGAATATCGCCGCCATTCTTGACAATGTAACAACTTTGTCGTACGCCGCAGGCCGTTGTATATATACGCGAGTCTATCACGCCGGCAGGAACTAGACGATTTTAGGCTGGGGTGCCGTTCATGGATTACGACGCAGATTATGGGGGAAATGACACCGAAGTGGAGGCTTTTGAGGCGAAGGGACGAGAAATTTCTTTTGTTTTCAGGAGCGCGATAAGAAGAAGAACTGTGGAGTGTCGCTTTTTATTGTCGCTGGCGGTGTGTATTTTATAGGATCATTTTTTGCGATAGAACGCTTAGTGTCTGACTGAATGACACAAAGTATGTCTCTGGTCGTGGTATCAAAGGAACAATTCTACATGGAAAAATAAAAAGGGAAGAAAAAATAATTTTTTTCACATAAGATTTCGTTTTTTTAGAAACGTCAAGTCGGACAGAAGTGAATAATCCACGCGTGCGAAAATAAGAATTCCTCATGAGGAGTCTCGTTTTCGAAAAAATCAAATTCGCGAGTTTATCGAGTATTTTATGTATGCACCAAGCTAATATTATTAAAGTTTAAGCTTCATTTTCTTAAAAACGAAGCATTCCATCAATTGCTGTATCTAATTTCAATCCTAAAACAGATAATTGAGGTATTAAATTCGTATCAGAGAGAAATGAAAGTGTAAGAAGTTTATTATAAAACGAATTCACCAAGAAAAATCATTGTTGCAAATTTGTAAAATTACGAACTGTTTATTCTGATAATTTTAACCTCTATATTTTAAATGCTGCAGAAATATTATCGAACACATTAATACAGTATTATATGATATTATACCACGTATAACGTATTAATATGATATTATACCACAAAACATCAATTTCAATTAAGAAACAAATTTCAGCACATTGGGGATTCAGTTGATCAATAAACCAGGATAAGGAAAGCTTTGAACTACGTTCAGTTCCTGAATGTTTCACGTGATCCCAGTACGTTTATTGGGTGAATGTTAAATGACGCCGCGGAAAGGTATCGCTAATTACAGTAATTAGGTACTCATAGGTAACAATTGTCCCCTGGTATCTCGTCATTGTTTACCGGGAACATGATGAAACAATTACGCAGCGGTATGTACACCATTGGATACTTGAATATTCAATGAAATGTGCTATTAACTCCTTCTTGTGTTGCTTGACGTCATCAGATGGGCTGCCGACGAGTCACTCTTTGAACTATTCATCACGAGCTGACGCGCCAGAAACGAGCATGTCATACGATTTGCAAGCGTATGTACGAAATTTCAGGAGTTACTCCTGTCGTTGGCCAATTAGTCAGAAGAAACCTTTCACATCTTTCTACACTTCCAATACAACCAGATGCATTTACAGTAGCTCATGAAAGCATAACACTCGGTGAATGATTATTTTCGACACGATATGTTTTTAGAAAATTGTAATTGGAAAGATTCAAGGCGATCTTTTTAATTTAATTTAGCTTTCTTGTTCAATTTAATTATGGAATAATTTATTAATACTAGAAACGCTAAAATGATCTGAAAGCATGACTAATTCGTAATTTTCATAGAAATTTAGAACGTTATCTAAGTCATTTTAGTCGTCTCGATAGTCTCGATCTTCTAATGCTAATGAAATAAATATAATAAATATTTCTAAACATGTTCTTCCGCTGAATAATTCAGAAAGCTAAAATAAAAATCTAACATAAATATTAGATTTCTTGAATAAAAATATGACACTAATATCTGTAAATACATTTTCGCCTTCAGTTAGCATACATTAGAATGACTTTCCAATCGTAGAAGAAATATAAAACTGTCTGCTGTTCAAGTGTCAATTTAATAATAACGGTATTCAACTGAATAATAAATATCTCAATCCCAATGACAATCATTAACAAACTCGGATGCTTACTTATCTAAAGAGATGTTAAAAATCCGACATTTAATAGAATGGAATATTGACAAATGCAGAAGCGTTGGAGCGTAGAGAAAGCAAGAGCCGGAGAAACTGGCAAAAGAATGGATTTTCGACGTGCAAAATCTTGAAAACAGTTGAAAGGATGAAATATTTAATCTCTTCAGAGAAGCGGCATGGAAGTATTAACGTAATTATTCGTAGTTCCTTTGATTCGGTGTCCGCTGGTCCCCACTCAAAGTCAAAGGTGAATCTTGTTACACGCGAAAGGCTTAACCAAGAATTCAGGTTCAAAGGAGGAGCGCGAAAAATCAGTGGAACAGAGAGACTGGTTTCATTCTTCTTAGCTTCTACTCTTCCACTCCGGTGGTATTCAATCGTATTAGCAAAAATTGTCCGGCGAAAGATTCGTAGGAAAACTATGCATGTGAAGTTACACGCAAAGACAAATCCTAAATGTAAAATTTTATCGTTTGATCATGACTATTCTTGTAAATTTCTATTTTATGAACACGGAGAATGGAAACTAGACGAATAATTTTCGGTTACATATAAAATAGAATAGTCGCAACAGAAATATAATAATGTAATTAATATTTTAACTGTATTTTAATTTAATATAATAACTAACAAATTCCGAGCCGACTTTCATTGTATACATTTATTTCAATATATCGATTCATTATAACTTATCAAAACATTTTGTATTTTTTTTCTAAAAATTTTCCGCAAGGATATCCTATTATCTACTAAATTATTCCCGTAACAAATTTTACTTTCGTATTTTTCCATTACTACGCTCCAAAGTGGAAACCACGGCAAAGGAATACATCGTATAAATTCTAAAGAATCGTCAAATTGTTCGAGTAAAATTTCGCACCTTTATTCGTTCGCAAGTTTCTCCAATATTTCGCTCAACACCTTCCTTTAACACCTCCACCTCGTCGAATTTCAGCGATCCAGCGACGGCTGGTAGAGAACCCATGAGAAGCAAGCATCCAAGTTGAAATTCCAAGCGATCCTGGCGATTCCGTTCCTCGAGAAAGGAAAGTTCAAACTCCCGACGGGTCGGGTGACACTGAAACTCGTGGACGCTGTTAATAAAACCGAGTTATGAGTGTTCGGCGCAGTCCCATCCTTCGCTATAATTCCACTTTCCCTCGACTACGTGATTAACACGAGAGA
Organism: Frieseomelitta varia; assembly: GCF_011392965.1. NCBI lineage: Eukaryota > Metazoa > Arthropoda > Insecta > Hymenoptera > Apidae > Frieseomelitta > Frieseomelitta varia. The sequence goes on along the minus strand of NW_025110009.1, from coordinate 1,036,985 downwards.
TACGCGACTACTACGCATACGATTGACTAGGTATGTACATACGCGGACACGTAGGGACGATAACGACGAAATAAAAGTTAGGCGAGCATGTGCATTTGTATGTTGGAAAGATAACAGGAAAGAAAATGGCAGGACAACGCAGTGGCTTCAAGTAATTGAACACTGTACGGATTAATATACATTACGCGATAACTGCGAAGTTTATTTGATATTTCAACCCTTGTCGAATTAATATGAGAACGAAAGGATCGAGACATCGATTCAACATAATTCCTTGGAAGTTTCACGATTATGGCAGTTTTGTTTCTTTCTTTTGATTTATTAATTAGAGAATTAACGAAGGAACGAGAGAATTAAAATGTTAAATGCAACGCGTTTCTTGGAAATATCAATCAAATTAAATCTATTATTAATTTCATTGCTTATTTTATTAATCGTAGAATCAGAGAGGGAACGAAAAATCTAAAATATCGAATTTAACGCGAGTCTTGTAAATTTCATTCCTCGTTATCTTTCAGTATATTAATTACACGATTGATAAATCATTTCACCTTTAATGGGAAACTACTGATAATAACTTCTATTTTGTTTTATTAACTGCGAAATTAGAATGAAAGAATTCAATACTTCCCTCGGAAATTTCATCCCTGATGAAACTATTCACGATATCAGTTTTATTATAAAAAGAGAACGAAAGGGATGAAATATCAAATATATCGTATCCCTTGAAAATCTTACCCCACATGACGATAGTTAATCAATTTAATGAATTTTTATCTGTATGTTTATTCTACTTATATATCTATGTATATTATTTATTTATATATTATTTACTTTTTACTCATTTGCGACAAACTTCTAGCTCCAACTTTTTTTAACTAAGTTATCTTTCCTTCTACGTATGAAATACTTGTGCACGTATACTCATACGTCCTGTGGACCGTAATTAAAAGCACTAGTCATAAATCTACTCGTAGAAAGAGACAAGAACGTACAAAACAGATGTAAACCGCAAATGGTCGTACATGCAGTTGAACGTGTAAAAGTGAAGATAACTAGCTTTTGCACTGTAATCAAGTGTGCAAGGATACGTATTCACGATATTAGTATCGCTATTTTGACGCCTCAAATTAAATAATCATTATTTATAAGACAACAATTAATTTATCGGATAATATTAAAATTTCAGAAAATTTCTTGAACTAAAACATTTAATAAATTAATTGATTATGAATATCGAATGTTTTTTGAACGCGTGTTAATTAATATAAAACAGTAATTCATTCAATAATAAAATAATTTATTGAACCAAGAAGTTTAAGAGAATAGTAGATCGTGAACACTGATGGTATGAGTAAGTTGGAGCGTAGTATTTGAAAACGTACATGTAATAACGTATAACAAGATACGCGAAAATTTCCAAAGTACGTCCGTATATATGTCAGAAGGACGTTGAGTGACAGCATAAGGTGAACGTTCCGCGGTAAGAATATTTAAAAAATAGTGGCGCGTGCGGAGGAGAATTTTTTAAATAGCGAATAAAGGACCGTGCAAGAGCTTAGCGACTGAAGCACGTTTCGAGAGAAGGACGTTTTCTTGTGTTATACTCGTCTTGCTATTCTTCTTATTAAATGCATAAATCTTTTTCAGTCTTATGTAAATTTTTCAGTAAATGAAATATCTAGGAGATATCCAGGAGAAGGTATCGATTATCTGCTCACTACCTACATCTTGCAATTAGTATTGGTAACTTCTTTTCCCATTTTACATTCTTCCAATTTTCCCTTGCTTGTTCTTCGATGAAGCAATTTATAATTTCTAATGAAAATGTCAAATTTATTGATAAAATTATAATAATTTCGAGACGAATTTTTACTTGTATAAATTATTATTATAAAATACTATTTAATTTTATAAAAAGTATTATATTATAATACTTTATATTTGTGTTATTTAAATTTCATTTTTCAACATATAATAATATGTAATGCTTTTGAATAAACGATAAATAGTGTTTATTTGCACATTACATTCACAAGAAAGAGTCAGAGAATTTTACGATGTCTTCACTTTTAAATTTAAACCTGTACTTGATTAATTTTCCAACTTCCCAGGTATACTTTATCCAACTTGCATACCTCGCATCCAGAAGATATTCTTTAAGTTAAATTGTGGCTGTAATAATTTCCAGATATTACGAACCGAGTGAGTTTTTCAACTTCTTGGAACGTCTTTCACGAAGTTCGTAAATTCATGTTATACATGTTATTCATGTTATACATGTCATACATGTTACAGTAATTCGTTTCATTCATCGTGGTTCATACATCTGAGCTCTTTAGCACAATAATTTATATGCCAACTAGTGATGTTGGTAAATTAACGACTTACAAGTTACAGATTTTCTTTTTACACTTGTAGAATTTTATGTCAAATTATGGATAATTTATTATTTATCGTTAAATTAACTTACTGTTAATTTACTACTATATTCATTTATTACTAACTTACTGTTAGTACTAAACTATCTTATCATTTTATTATTATTAAATTTATTATCAAATTAATGTTATTTCTTATGCGTTTACAAATTTATAATTTAAATTCTGATAAAGATTAATTAACCATCGAATTTTAGCTCACACAGAGATCTTACATATGTAAGCAAAGAATATGAAATAAAGAGTAGGATTGTTCAATGCATATATGATATCAGCTTTCTTTCATTGTCGAAAATTCCTCGGATGCTGGAATATATTCTCATATTTTTCGAATCAGTTCCCTTTTATGACAAGACGTCGTCTTCTAAATTTCGTCGTTATTTGCGCTCTGCTTCGCTGTTTGAACGAAAGTTTGAACTGCCGGTTGAACAACCACTTTACATTCTCATCCGGGCATGATTTGGAACTTCAACGCCATTGGCGGAAATGTAACACAGCTGACTGCGTGTCTTGTGAAATTCCTGCGATTCTATAAGACCAAGCTCCTCACCCCCCCTTTTCCTTTAATATCAACGGAATTGAACGTTTCGCAGAAACGTGTTCTCATAAACAGTAATAAAACGTGATACACGTATGAAAATTTTGTCCTTGCATTCTTCTGTCTAATGAAAGACAAGTTTCTTCCGGAGAAATTTGAAATTCGATAATTTAGAAAGACAGAAAATTTTGGAAGGTACAATTAATTTTAGTTTTCTGGAATTATTAATTTCGATTCTCTTAGACTTAAGTATTGTTCGAGAAAAGAGGCTCGATCGTTTCACAACGTAATGAATCGAATCACCACACATTTGAAATATAGAATTATATTCGAGAACAATAAATAAATCTAAATACACTTAAAAATAGATTACCGTTACTAATACAATATAAGTAATACAACATTGAATAGACTTATGTACACACTTATTCCAGCACCAATTCCAAACTATCTCTTATCAACTGTATATTAACAATTTGCAAGTTCTTCGTTGCATCGTTAAATTTTCCCACTTTTCCAGCGTAAACGTAAATTCGGGAAATTGAGCAAAAAATGTCAAGTGGAATAGCATTTTGCCCCAGACTGTACCCTAACCCAATCACCACTCCTAACATCGTGACCATTCGAGGGCCGAATCGAATCGCGCCGCGCCGGTCGCCTAATCTACTCGGTGGTTTCTGCCGAATCAGCGCGGCGCAGATGTCGTTTCGATAAAATGTCATAATTCATCGTTCGCGGGAGCACGTGGCCGGGTTAATACGGCGGCGTGCCAGCACGGTGGCTGTCAAAGTGCACTCAGCACCAGCGAAGCTCATGCATAATCATATATTTACAGTAGCCACCGTGTGCCCCCGACCCCCTTGCCGCGTCCAGCCACCCCTTCGAGCGAGTAGTAGACGCGCGGACACAGCGGGCACGAGCACATATGCCGCCCGCCACTAGCGCTGCTTTAATTAAATATTTGCATGCAAGTACGCATACTTTCAGCGAGAGACGTAGAAGCCAGCCAGCGGCCAGGATATGTATGTATGTGCGTATGTATGTATGCACCGACACCGGCCGATTCCGCGAATGTGTACCACCGTCTCTGTCTCGTGTATCGGTCTTCTCGAGAGATTAACCGCAAAGTCGGCATTTATAAGCATACATTTGTGGCCTGGAGTTATATATATTGGGGATGTCGTGTGGTGACGACGCCATCCAGAGACACTACTTTTTCAGCAGCGATTAGCGAATGGACGAACTCGAACTTCTGAGTAAATTGGAGAGAATATTTTTCACCCCCCTACGGCTAGAATTTCATTTATTTATAAGGGAAGATTAATAATAGCGATTTACAAATTTTGCTTCTTCTCGTATAACGGTACTATTATTGCTAACTTCGAGAAGAGTGTTTAGTATTAGCAAGAAGAACTGAAAATTGGATGTACAGAAAGTGGAGTATCAGGCTCGAAGTATAATTAAACTAAAGAAAGAGGATATATTTCAATGATGTTTGATAATAAACAGATATTAAGAAAAATAAATATTTTTATAATAAAAAAACTGGTTCTCTTAATTTTTACTTTTTGGCATGATGTTTTTCAAAGTATGAAGAAAAAAGGAAAAAAAAAATTTATTAAAGCAGCATTTGGATCCAAAAATTTATTCAAAGTAATCGAGTTATGGAAAACTGATAGATAGCAATTTAACGAAATGATACATGATATTTGTAATTTTAATTTGTTTGATGCATGTACAATGATGAATTTTTGCATAATTTGTACAATACACTATATAAATTTAAAATGGTACTATTGGGTGAACATTTTTAATAAATTAGTGACTCTGTTATTGGTACTGTGGCACTATGTTGGTGTATGTTCGTAAAATCTGAGGCGGAATAGTATCGATACGTCATTACGGCCTACTAAATTCACGAAATTTACATGAATAACTAATTTACGGGATCGGCAGCTCATTGGATTGTACGCGTGTTAATTGCGAACGGTGATTCAATTATAAGAGCGAAATACAATTTTTTCAAGCAATTAGTCGATGTGGTTATTCAAATTTCTCTCTAACCTGTCCATTTGCGAGAGAATTTCTAACAAGGCTATCATTTATTTATTATTCGTGAAATTGACCTGTCGGAAACTCGGTTACTGGATACGACAGTGCTCGTATGAAAAAAAAAAGAGAAATAAAAAATAAAATAAAATTTCATTTCACAACGAAATATTACGTGTCATAAATCGTATTTGCGTTTGCTTAATAAACCACTACATTTATATAAACCGAATTTAAATTAATGACTAGAAAAAAAATTTTCCTGCGTCCTCTGAATTCTCTAATCCAACAATTATATTATATTTTCTCAGTTCACACCAGAAATCGAACGAAGCTTGAATAATCTATCAAATGGACAGAACACCAATAACTAGAGAACAGCATCCGATGGCAAAATCACGTCGCGGAATGAGGTGTAACCATCGTCGATATTGCTTCGCGCAATCCTAACGGATTCCAATTTTCCTTCTTGACATTCTGAGCACAGTGGCGCGGCGTTACATATTCAATCCTCTCAAACTGTGGACAAGGCAATAGCTTGTACCAAGCAGCGACATACCGTTGATATCACTACGCAACATACGTTACCATAATCGCATTAAAATAGTCACCGGTGCTCGAATATCAAACAACTTGTGTAGTATTATAATACATATATTTGTCAACGATACGAAATATCTTACGATTTTCTAGGAAAACGACGTTTATAACAAAGAAGGTGGAACGATAATTTCGCCATTATGGACGTTATACTGACTACTACAGCCCGAGTCTTTAATTCACGAGTGATTCACGTACTGATAGGATCCAGTATTGTAGAATCTTTATCTGATCGGATAATATTCACTATCACCATGTCTTAGTCTTATTCGTTTCAATACTAAGAGATAGTACACGAGGATAACAGATCAATTACTAGTTCGTGTATCCAATTGTAAGCATTAACTATCGATTCATACAAAAGAGGTTCTACCATACTTACATTAGAAGCAATGTAATCTAAGATGTTGAAGTTATGAATAAGTAAAGCACTAATTTTTCATTTAAGATTTCGTGTTTTAGAAAATTGAATTTCAATTGAATTTGCCTGATTTTGAAGTTGAGCGGGAGTAAGTAATAAATACCTGCGAACACACGAGGAGCTTCGTTTCTTGGGAAAATTGAATTCGAAAGTTTGTCAAGTATCCTTCGAACCTATTCCTCACCTACCCCAAGAAGTTTGCCATAAAAGAGCAACTCTTTAGCTTAATAAAAAAAAAAAGAAAGAGAAAAAGGGAAGAAAAAGGAAAGGTTGACCGCCATTTACCGACACTTACACATCGACGTCGCCTCGGTTCGGCCAACGACTAAAAGCCGGCAATTCCTCTTTCCTTTCATAAAATAGCCGGTGAAGAGATGGAAAAGGAGGACGCGCGAGGGGTATGCAACTCTTCTCTGGGTGGTGCACGCTATCCTCGAGGAGACAGGCAGAAGGATAAAAGAGGGGAAAGCGAGCAATGGAGATGGGGGGTAAATGGCGGTGGAGCACGGAGGGGGGCGAGGCAAACTAGAAATTTAAGTGGAACGCCATGCGAATGCGGGACACGGAATGCAAATGGACAATAAACCGGTCTCGTCCAGCGTCTACCAACGGTATATCACCGGTGACACCGGTAGTTTTAGTTTATGCTGCATGCATAAGTGGCGTTTCGCGTCACAGGTCCAGCGTCCGATGCGATTCTCGCTTTGCTGGACCTTCGTTTAGATCAGTCCTTTCCTGTTTCTTTCTTCCTCGTCCCATCTCTTTCTTTTTCCATCCTTCGCCGGCCATATTAAGCTTCATACGGTTCCTTGGTCACTTCCGCGACCAAATTATTTTTGTTCTACGCTTGGACCCCCGGTTTAATTAGGTTTTAGAGATAGTGTGTCGACTTCGAATTACAGATACAGATGCAATTTAAAGATTGTACTCGCCGATAACTATTGAATATTAAAAGTAAAAATTGTCTTGGAACTTTGAAGCTGAAAAATCATTTTAGTTAAAATTGAAGGAGGTTTCCATTCCTTGAAACAATCGTTTTTATGCAATAAAAATAATTATCCAAACTGAAGATCTTCATGGTCAATAACGATCAACACGTAAAATTCAAAACGTAGTTTTTTTAATGTAAGGAGGAAAAGGAAAAAATTTAGATGTGAAAATTACTCGCGACTGGAAGGTTATTTTAGATAATTTTACATAATTTTTACATAATTGCACGTACTTGATACTTCCTATTACAAGGAAGTCATTCGTCCAGAACACTCCAACTGGCAGGTTTCAGAAAGTTTGTATGATTGATCTTGATGCGTTAATCGATCATTGTACAGTGGAATTTAATTGCAAGGAATATTTCACACTTTCTAAACTCAACTCACACGAAACGTGGCGAGTCTAACAAGTCTTTCCCACTGCAGATATCATATGTGGGAAATTACCATACGTTTGTACGTCGAAAGTTTCACGTAGGTATGCAAGTATATGTGCGCATAATAAACGAACCACGACTGATCCCTCATCGTTCCAATGATTGGCTTGATTTATATATGTTCACGTATTCACACGAGCAGTATTCGTTGTCGCCTTTTTCCGCGATAAACAAGATTCTATCTAATAGACTTAGTGCTCTTTAATTGAAACATTTGTGGCATTTTTTGCGACTAACATCGTTGGCCAGACGTTTTAACTTGTCTCGATGATCTCCGCAGTAAATCATTGATGAAAGTTAAATGAACTTCTATTTTTTGAATCCATTCGTTTGAACGTAAATTCCTGCTACGCGAAAGAAAAATAATAGAGAATGAGAAGACTATTTATCTTCTGGAAAGTTCATTCAAATGAAATTCTATTGCACTTTACCCTAGCTTTAGCACATTTCACATATTTAGCACATATTCAATGCCATAGCAGATATTTTGCTTTCTACTTGAAAGTGCCGATACAGAGCACTACGGAATATTGATTCTCAGCATCACGTTAACATCATTCGTTCTCGGCATGTTCCTTGAAGTTTGCTGTTTCCAAGTTCGCTATACTTTCGTAAAGAGAATGGTAATCGAAGTCTCGAGTCTCAGAAGACAGTAAACGCGAATATTCCCAACGATTCAAGCAATTTAGCGGTCTCAGTGCTTCAAAGGGATCGCACATTCTCTAGGATCAGCGTTCTAGGAATACATGTCGGAACTATCAAGGGGATAAACTACTCGGAAGATTTAACGTCTACGTGGAACGTCTTAATGGCCTAATCCTCGATAAATATATGTATGTATTGGTTTAGTTCAACGGAGAAGGTTGGTTAAGTATGTACTCTCTTTATCTCGTGGTTCGATGGGATCGAATTCGATACTATGTGTCTACTATTGTTAACCATGAGTGTGAGAGAAGTCAATTCACAAACAGCAAAATCCTCCGTTTGTAACTTTCACATTTAACGACAGAATTACTCACCCATATCCATCAACAGACAAAATTCGAAGGAAAGGCAAGAGGCAAGCTATCTGATACATTTAGCGTGGAAAAATAAAGTGCAAGCTCCCAAGGCGTAATGGTTTTTTTCCTCGAAACGACGAGACGACGCTTTCCCTCGGTCGTAGACCCGCGTGATTTATCGCCGTGTTCATAAACTATAACGTGTTCGCGCAACTTCTCATTGCTTTACGACCGTCGAAGGCTCTCTTCTGATTTATCGACGCTTACACTTCCGGCTCGTGTACGTTTTAATTTTCCTATCTGCAGCGAGCGCGCGCGCGCTCCACGTACAATTAAAAAACTTGACCGTCGCCGGGTTACGAAATAAATTTACACGGCAAATTCCCCGTTGGAAAAATCGCGCCACGTATAAAAAAAAAAAAAAAGAAAAAAATCGTTGCCGTACAAGCGACTTTCACGTGTTAATCACCGAGCCGATAAGCATCGCGCGAAAACACGCGCCCCGAAACAAAAAGTATCTTCGTGACCGAACCGCCGGTCACGTTCGCGTGTTACCAGAGTTTTGCCCGCCGTTTTTCCCTTCGCTTTTACATTAAATCCGATAACTTGCCCCTTTTCGCTAACTATTTTCGCGGCTTTTGACACAAACGGCGTATATGCTTTTCCTTTTCTCTTCCGGAGACTCATTTATTTTCATTTTATTCATTCTCTATCTTTCTCTCTTTCTCTCTCTCCCCCTTGCGATCTCCCGCTTTAAGCACTATCTTTTTCTCCTTCCATTTTGATTTTTATTTTCCGCTTTCACGTCTTCCTCTCTTTCGTTCTTGTTCTCTCCTGTCACCTTCCTATCTTCTTTCTTTACCCTTTCATCTCACCTTTATCTCCAACCCCTACGCCACATCTCTTCATTTGCTTCTTTACACAAACAAACACACACACACACACACTTTCTTTATCCTTATAGTTCCTCTTTTTCTTGCTGGTCACACATCTCTCCGTCTTTCGTTCACGTGAAAACCTCATCTTTATCTTTCGGTGTCTTCTTCATTTTGACCAAACCTTCTTTCCTTTTCCCCCCAAGTTCTGTCCACTTTTTGCAACATATCGCCGATCGCAGCCGAGATTTTTTTTTTTTTCGAAGAAGCATTTTCGCGTGTGACGCACGATTCGTTGATAAAGATGACGACTTCCGGCGTTCTCAGGCGGCTCGGCACAAAGAGACCTCGCGTGTATACCGCCCGTGAAGCTTCCAAAGTGATGCTCTACTCGGCTTTCAACGTTTCCTCTATATCTTTCCATTTACTTTTTAATTTATGAAGTATTATCTAACAATGAACACGATTATCAGTGGCAATTTAAGATTGACTGTACTTATTTCACGATATTCAAAGACTGTTCTTACGTAGAGGTTTCAATTTATATCTTTCATTGTCCGCTAATATCAGAACTCTTTGGTTAATAATGCACGAGGAATTAGTAATTAAAAACTCATTGTCTTTCCACGGAATCAGAGATAATAAAATATTTCACTATTTATCGAAAGCTTCTGTCATTTCTTCTTGTGATTCAGAGATGAAAAAATTTAAATGATAAAGAGACTAAAGATGAAGAGCACGTTAATTAATTAAATGTTTCTGCCTGATTTGGCAATTACAAACATATATATGATATTTCATTATAACGTAGCTAACACGATTGTAAAAGATAAAATCTTTCTAATGCGTCCAGAAATTTTTAGACAGTAATATATATTTAAAACGATATAAATTTAGATAATCCATGTGTGTAATTCTGAAATGGCTAATTCTGGTATCACAATCCGTGATACGGCCACTTCAACTCTCCTGGATCATACAATGTCCGTTGAAGCATTAAAGAACACTTAAAATTTGTTCTTTTCTTTCTTTCTTTCTTTTCACATACGTTCTGTCCATCTTTCTTTATATTACACGCTGGCATTCATACCTTTAATCACGAAGTTACAGCTTGTTACAACGGATGCAGAACGAGGTTGCATAGTATGTATATATGTATACGCTCGTACGGTTTCAGAAATTGATGCAATTCATCGAGACCGACGGCACGATCTACCTAGCTGCTCGTAATTTTTCAGCGATTTATACGTGCGTCAGTCATTGTTTGCGCGGTGCCGTTCGATGTCACGAAGGTGCTTCCACACGATAGAAGAGGCAATATTGGCAGAATTGTACGGCATTCTTTCGTCTATACAGGGTGTTTCGTAACTTGTGGGAGCTCCACTTCGGGAGCTGATTAAAAGGCTGACGCTTAAAAATAATGAAAAAAATCATATCCCCTATCTGTCTTCGTTTATATGATATAATGAATTTTCTGTTTTAATTACTTGCATATGAAGACAAGCATGCACGCGTCTTGTCATTGATCTCGTTACTCTCTCTATCATTCCTGGTGTGACTGACTTTCTTGAATTTGTCAGAAGCCTTGCTCTATTCTATTCCGTAGTATTTCAGCATGTTCAAACAATGTTGCGTATACAATAGATTTTAAATGGCCCCACAAATGAAAATCTAATGGATTCAAATCCGTAGAACGAGCAGGCCATGCAATAGGACTTCCACGACCAATCCATTTATTTGCAAAGTGTTGATTTAAAAATTGACTAGCCACTCGACTAAAATGCGGCGGAGCTCCATGATGCATAAACCGCATAAGAAGTCTAATATCGACTGAAACATCCTCCTATATATTTGTAAACGCGTGCTCAAAAAATCAACGTACTTTGTGCCTGTTAGTTTCCCATCAAGAAAAAAAGGCCCAATTAAAAATTTATAAATTATTCCTGCCCATACGTTTAAAGTAAACTGGTGTTGATGTCTTGAATGGACAATAACATACGGGTTTCATACCAATTATGATTATTATGATAATTAAATCGAATTTACCATTCCTGGTAAAATTAGCTTCAGCAGTGAAAAGTATGGTAGATACGAAACTATCATCACGCTCACACATTTACAAGAACCAAGTACAAAAAACGAAAGATAACAAGTAAGCATTACTTGAAAACAGTGCGAATTCATGCTTACGAACTCGGAACACTGGAGCGCTGGAACCCCAGAATCCTGGAGCATTGGAACACTGAAAAAGGAGCACCAGGGAACAAGATCTCCAGGGAACAAGAGCTCCAGGGAACAAGAGCTCCAGGGAAAAGAAGCTCTAGGGAACGAGAGCTCCAGACAACAAGAGCTCCAGGGAACAATTGCTTCAATAGAGAAATGAAGATTAAATATTTTTCTTCAATAAACTATAAAATATTTAATGACGGGTAACAAATTATTAATAAAATAAATACTGGTATTAAAGTTCAAATAATATCAACTGTATGATGTTTTTCGTAAAGATAAGTTTAAAGATTTATTTAATATTAAAATGTAAAGTAAAATTTAATGTTAATGGAATAATTATAATAGTAAATAATGTAACAATGAAATTATGAAATGAAATTAAATTATCTGGATATATATACATAAAGAATTTGAATCTTGAAATGTAATTATATTTCATGTTGAGACGGTAACCTGACAAACACGTTAAGTTTGAATTCAACGTGTTTTCGCTTACACTATTAATTCCACGAAATGTTGAGGAAAAAACGTAAAACGAACACCAATAAATATGAAAAAAAAAATTGAAATTTTAATCATTTTTGATTTACTAATAATCCGGAAGGTAAAGGAAATCAATGAATAAATCTTGCAACAATTGAAAATACAGCTTCTATTGATAATACATAATGAAAGTATACGTAATATGAATCATGTAATATAATATCAATTGATTTGAATTTGAAAGTTTAAGTCCGGTTAATCTTCCGATAGTAAATATTAAAGTAAAAATCCAATTGATCGTATAAATGAAATGAAGTTCAACGAACATTCATTTTTATCTTTCTCACAGTGTGCATGACGGAAGAACGTGAAGAAAAAACAAATTGCCGAATAAGAACGTGCAACTTATAGTGTTAAAGGGAAATTATTCCACCCTTCTCTTATATCGACTTTCACTATTGGGATTTACCACGAGTTTTTGCCGGGAACAGAAAAGAAAAGCTTCGGCACGCCCTTGCTTTCGGCCCCTCCTATTACACGCGCACTTGTCAGGATCATCATTGAGTTCGTAACCGCGAAATGCTCCCCCACGACCTTAATTCTTCGAGCTTTTGTTCTTCGAGCGTCGTTTACAACGACCTGTGGATTTCCATCCTAACCACCTCGATATCGGCATTATTTTACTACGAATTTATCGTTTTCTTTTACGGGATGTACAGATGGTACGTTTAGATCAAACGAAAAAATGTTTATTCATTTCCTACTTTGAGACAATTCAACAAGTGGATATTCGTCCAAAAATTGTGGCTATTCGTACATACAAAAAAAAATCTCATACTTCAATTTATTTCTAACAATTGATTTTCCAATGTACCAATTACGAGATCGTTGATTATTAAATTTTTCTGAATAACTAAATTAAATTAAAATTGATGGACCAAAAAATTTTCAATAATCAAACAAAACGTGTAAAAATGCAGTATAATGTTCAGCAAAAATGAAATGCGATGGATGTACTAATTTTTCAGCGAATTCATATCACATGTGTAGGATTTTTAAATTTTATATAAATCCATAATCCTGTTGCAGTGCAATAAAAAATATATATAAACTTTACATGATAACCAACGTGTTAGACAAGAATTTTACAAACCGAAAATGAACGTTCTTCTTCATTGAGAGAAATATTACTATGTGTATAAAACAGGACATCTCAAATAAAGTGATAAAATCGTAAATAAAGTCACACAGGGAAAAAACGAAATTGGCTTAATCGTGAAATGGTGGCTCTCTCAAGCTCATTTTCAGCATTCGCTGGTGTGACACGTATAATGAGGGCTTGACATCGAATATAACAACGACCATCAACACCGATGAGCGTGCTATACAGGCCTGCGAATGTAGAGCTCGGCTATTTGTCTTCATTCGGTCCCACGTGGCACCCAAGGGTGGCGACCCCTCATTATCACCTCACCATATCCATCCTGATTAGACCTAAACATCCGGTAAACTCTCTAGCCACACCCTAGCTATCCTTCAACCGGATCTATTCAGCAAATTAGCGGCAAAATATTTCGTCCCGTTTAATTACCGAGCCAATCAATTATACGTCTTAATATTTATACTGTTTTACAATTGGAACAATTAGGCGGGTATTAAATTAATTAGCATACACCTTTTAATGTTTAACCGAATGAATGAGAAATGGAAATTGTAATTTGGAGAATTGAAAGGTAACGTGCAAAGTTTCGCACAGGTCATTCCCATCGTGTATTTTAAAGAACTTTTCTTCGAAGTGTTCTGATATTTAATCGAATTTGAATTAATACAGATGAAAATTGGATTTATTTATATTTTTCAATAACCAAATTTAGCATACTGCAATTTACGGAAGTTAACAATTATCAAATTGTAAAAGAAGAAATAGAATTTCAATAGTACATAGGCACTATAAGTAGAATAGCATTATTTCTGCTTGAATCTTACATTCTCCTTTTAAACAATTTTTTTATAATAATTCTTTATTAAAACTTGCAGTTAATAAATCAATAAAGAAATGAAAAGATATGATCAACTCCCATTTCAAATTCAGCTTCTATCAAATCACTTTAATGGCTATATTATTCGAGTAATGTTCTAAAATAACACTGCCTAATTTTTGCATCAAATTTCGCTGTGAAACAAATAATAAGACAAAAATATATTTCGCTATAACTCATTTGAGTCGTGGAGAACAAAGTCTTAGAACTACTACCAACGTTCCAACATAAAGTGACATAAACAGCAACATAAATCGAAACATTCCATTAACTAATTACCTACAAAAAAAAAAATTCGCAAACTTTGCCTATGTCTGACCGAGTCAGTGTGATCTACGTCGTCCGTTAACACAAAAAAGAATTTCTCCTCAGCGCGAATTTCTCCTCTTGGTAGAAAATTCCTCTGTCTGAAGGTCGTAGGATCAATAGAGCCGCAAGGAGCGGAATAGCCAACCACCTTTTTTCTCTGGCGTTGCAGCGTTCTTCAATTATGGTTGACCGCGTCCAATTAAAGAGGCGCTCGCGGCTTTTCCGATATACAGGGCGCAAACGTACAGCTTTGCAGAGAGGGCGGAGGGCCGGCTCGTTGCGGCATACCTTGCAAGAAAGTTCTAACAATATCGCGGGCCGTGCCAGAACTTCGACGCCACGAAGGGAGAGGCAAGGCTCGCCGCGGAGTTCCGTGCTGCTCCAACTCCCCGGGACCGTGAATACTCCGGTGCCCGTTTGAACTTTGAGAATTTTCCTAGAATACTCGACGCCAGACGGATTACAATAAATTCTCGACCCGGTTCCGATAGATGTACGATCTTTCAGCGCCGCTTCTTACAAAATGCCTTTTCGCAACGATTTCTACGAGATTTCCCTTTCGTTTCTATCCTTTCTAGTTTCCTCAGTTTCTTTTCAATATTTCGTAACTGAGACATTAGGACAGGGCATTTGGCATTTTGGAAATGTCACTAGTCATTCGATAATATATTTTCTAGCCTTGTTTCGTTCATTTCAACCTCCTTCCAATTTTTCTTCTAAACCTGCATTAATTAACCAAATGAAATTCGTATATTCGTAAAAGAGGAATCTTCAAATAACACTTATGATTCATTGTTTAAACAGGGTGAGATACTTAAAACTTTTCCTGTGGACAAATTCCTTCCAGATCGTCCACAGTCGAGTACTGTAAATACGTTAACATTCTCGTTATTAAGAGAAGATACAACTTCGAAATAGATTCTTTTTCAATCTAAACACGCTAAAACAACACGAATTTTTACTTCTTCCAATTTTCAAATGAATTATATTTTTGTAAATATTTCCACGTCTTTCATACGCTGCGTACATCGTCGATGAAATATTTAAACGGAGCGAAGAACATACCATTCTCATATTGTGTTGATATTTTATTACATTGATTAAAAGTAGTTAATAAAATACGCAGCACAAATATTTGCATTTTTAACGAAAACTCATGAAAACCAAACGCAACATTTGCAACGTGCGTATCAGAATTTCTGCAATTCTTTTTTTATACATTTCATTGGTTTAGTAACGTGTAATACACAATCGCGATAAAAATTCACGATAAATCACCGTAGATTACAATCGGATATCCGTTGTTTATTGAAATTTTTACTAACCCAATGGTTTTTCCAGCAACACGTATCTATCGATGATTTTTCTCTCACGCTACAGACGAAGCGATTCTAAATCACCATTTTTTTTTTTTTTTTAACGTTCCGTTTCTGTTTTTATTGAAGTGATTCATAAAATCTGTAAAAACTATTCCAAGACTGTTTTGTTAATTTTTCCTTACGGCTATTTATTCGTTTCCAACTATCAATATACAATGATGAATGATAGTATTGATATAAAGTAGCTTTCATTGTAATATTCTGCGTAAATTTGTAAAAAGTGGAATTCATTATAAATTTAAATCTGAATAATTGTTATAAGAAACTGAGATTTTAATTGTAATTTTTGTATCGATTATTATATCGCCTTTGAATTATCTTTTTGGTAATGTAACGTCACGATACAATTTAGCATATTATGAAACTTTAGACAATTAGATTTTTCACACATGTATTTTTCTATAATTCAACGATTTGTTCAATTTGGAGAAATTATGAAAAAAGTTGTCGTTCGCATACGTAATTTCTTCATCAAATTTAATACTAAAGTTTTTCTCGAAATATTAAAATAAAATGGAATAAACGTAAAAAATCGAGGCCCACAGCAGAGGTAAAAGCGATAAATTACAACAGATTTCAAATTTATATTCCACCAATGAAATTTTATAAAAAATGAAATATTCGCTCTCACGAAAAAATCTGATCCGCGCCAATAATTTTTGTTCATCACTGTGTATGACACAAAATCCTTCGTCCTAATTTCACGGCAATTTTCTAACCTATCACGCGCGGAGGTGTGCGTTATTGAACTTCCAAACAATGCCTTTTTTCATGCCTTTCGCATCGTTCTATTAATTCAAGCTCCCGGCCGCTGCTGTTGAACACACATGACAATCCTGCAATTTATTTTCATGGAAAAAAAAATTTTCCTCATTTATTACGAACAAGGTCTTTATGCGGCGTCGCTTTCAAACGCGTTTTTCCAAACGTGAAAAATATACTAAACGAATAATTGCACGAGATTACATCATTGTCTTTGATATTCCGCTTCCACGTTGTGACGTTATGCTTGATAAAAAAAATTACTCCGCGACGCGTGTTTTAAACAACTGCTGGCTCACGAAGGGAAAATAATTAGATACACGTTTTTCGATTCGTTTAATTATACGGATGTCGGTTTCTTTACGTCCGTTTCGTAATAAAAATTTTCGCGAAGCAACGAACGCAGATTCAGATTCAATTATTTTCCGAGTCTCGTGATATTAAATCTCACATTCATTAAACGGAAAATAGTGAAAAGCGAGTTATACGTTTGACATGAAAGCTAATTTGATTTCAGTTGTAAAAATTCCAGTTTTAAATTGTTAATAGATTATATGATATTGGAGGAGTCCAGAAATTATTTATTCTGTGAATATGAAAAGAAAGATAAAAATTTCTTCGCGATAAAAATCTAATCGTTGAAAATGGTTAATCTCTTCATTGCGAATGGTTAATCAATAATTAATAAACATTTGTAAGAGTATTCATATATCTTCTTCTACTTTCAGATATCTACGGGAGAGTCATCAGATATCTACTATAAATGTGAGATATCACGAATTCTTTTACTTTTTTTACGAATGCACACATTCGTGTAATGTTAATACATGAATCGATGTCGTACCACCACTACTATCGAGAACACGTTCCTAATTTTATTATTGACACCATTTACGATCCGCGCCGTTTGTAATACCGAGAACTGATAATTACATTATCGGATTTCTGACGATGATAATTAAATTCTTTATAATACGAGCTCCTCAATCCCAGTAATGAAATCTTCGAGAACAGATAATTAATTGCACGTTAATTAAATTACTATTCCGCTTTTGATAATAATAATTAATACAAAGGAAGAAAATTCAATAACGATTGTAACTGAATCAACGAGTTGAAGAATTGAATCAGTACAAATATAAAATTTAGAAAGTATCATTAATAAGCAAAAATACACATCGGGACGAACAATAGTGGAAAGCGTATACGTTTACGTGCATTCGTGGTTAAAATTCAGTTTACTATATCATCATATAATTTAGTAAGAGGTAACATTCTATCATGAAATTTGTGAAACTCTTTTAAATATTTTAATACATTGTTGATTAATCAGTAACGCGTTAACTCTTTCTTTTATACACAAATATTTAAAAATTACCGAGCAATGCACTGAATGTGGTTTTTGGACTTGTAATAATGTTAAATTAATTTGGAACACACAGAGAGCAAACATCGTTATTATATATTAAAAGATAGCCATTGACTACTCGGCATATAAACTATTCGCAAATAATACATCACGTTCCCATAGTTATAGCCATGAAGTTCCACGGAAGGAACAGAATTCTCTCGGTCGCTTCCGAATACGTGCCTTGGTGAAATCACAGCGAATCAATTCTATTTGTGGTTATAACTATAAGGCAACCATTCGATTCCAAGATTCGTCAGGAGTTCCACACTACTGTATTATGTAATCACGCGGCTCTTCGTCCGAGGAATCATAATCGTTTCAGTTGAATCGAAGAAGTAACGACGTTGCCTTTCAAAGTGATAGAAGGGGAAATTCGGAGGACGCTAGGAAGATATTGTTACAGATATCAGACGATACATAGAAAGCGTGCTTGTACTCATTTTATTTGAAATGGAGTTGAGAAATTACAATCTGAAATAACGAATCATTTTAACTCTTTTCCTCTCTCTCGTTCTCTATTAATTTAAATTGCTCTATTATCGCGTTACGCGTGAAAGTCGAAAACAAACAACTGAATTGGAATGTAGATCTGACAAAATATTAAATCCCACGTCATAGATTTTATAAATTTCTGAAGAGGAAAAAGTATCAAAACTTGGACCAACCAATTGTTAAATTTTTAGACCAAAATAATTAATAATGTTAATAAAAGAAACATTCAATTACTACAACAAATAATTCTCCTGATCCGTGTACTCGACATAACCAATCTTTTCTATTTTGAAATTTCATAATTCTGTGAAAAAAAAAAAAAAAGAAATAGAAGAATGATTAAACGAACATATCATTATCGAATTACGAATTTTTTACTTCAACGAATTATCAATTCTTATTTTGTTAAATCTCACAAAAACAATTTCGCTGCGTAGGTTTCATTTATACCGCAAACAAATTTCCGAATTTTCACCAACAATATTTCCCACAGTCATTTTCAAATTTTCAGCGAAAAATAAAAACGATCGACGATACAACACAAATACATCTTCATACCACTGCAAATCTTTCAATTCCCTCTCCGCGGATTATCCCCGATCGAAATTTATCTGTACGATCTAAACGTTTCGCGAAATCGAGTCGTTGCCGTTATCAGAAATTTATCCACAGGCTCTATGCGAGACTGAACGAACGTTCGCGGGACTGATTTCACGGATCGGAACGGTGAATCTCTAGCTGGTGGCTAGAAATCGTCCGGCTGTAACGAAATCGACTAATCGATCTCGCTTGGCCCGTTCGTTTTGTACTTAGCTTGGCTCGAGAGAGCGACGCGCGATGCATCATGGATTTTCATCGGAGGAGATAGCACTCGGCCGTCGGTAAACGTGAAAATCAACGGTCGCAGGGGCAAGAGGCGAAATGAGTTTCCGGAGGACGAACGGCGAAAAACGGCTAATGACGTCAGGCAATCCTGTGGAATGACGTTAGTGGACCGTCGAAAAAACTCCATCACCCGAACCTTCCGTATTTAATAATGGTGTACATCATCCTCGCCGGCGCGCGAGGTGATGAATGTTCCTGGGTGCAATGGCACCCTGGTTCGCGCCAGATTAACAGACGACCGGCTAAAAAATTTCCTATTAAAATTTTTCCCATCGGAGCAGGAGAATTCGAGCGCCGCAATGGAACTGTCAGGGAATGATGAGCAGGAGGAAAGCGTTGCGTTTGATATTTTTCATTCCTGCTAGTAGGATTTTTACGTGGAAACGATTGTAAGAGGAAAAGTGTTACGTTCGATATTCTGAACTCTAGTAGACCGTGCAAACGTTTGATTGTCACGTGTTTCAAGAAATGATAGCGAAAGATAAATGTTATATTTGATGAATGATGATTCTAACGCAGTGCACTAGTTATGAGAATATATTTAAACATATCACTCAAAAAAAGTGAATAAAATTGGAAAGTGAATAAAAGTGAATAAATATTTGGTGTAGAAATGCAAATCCAAGGATAGGTAACTACGATTTGATAATTAATTGCACGTAGTATGTACACACACTTCACAATCATTCGTCAAGCTTCACTTTAGTAGCAATTAAAATTCTCAAACACGAATAGAATTATAAATATCACAGAAAATCATTCCGCGATCGTCAAAGAGAATAATAAAAAAAAAGAGACCATGAAAATTAATCATTCGCCTCAATCAATAAAAACTCTCAGACTCGAATAGAATTCGCGAGAACTTCGTTACACGTTAACAGCTGCAAATTAATCGCTACGCCTGATTCTATTCGAAACAATGCATCCTCCATTCACAGAAGCAAATATCACTTTTACTAATTGAAGGAGCGGAACGTTTTGCTGCACGCTTATAAAAACGTAACCACAAAAGAGGTCTAATGGCCGTGGAGGAAAAAAAAAAACTCGTTATCACGAGGGTCAGATTGAGTTATTCGAGCTCGTTGGACTATCCAGTGGCTGTGGCGCGAGGTGTTGCCGCTGTAAGCGTGCGAAACACGAGCGACTCGCGCGTACGCGTGTTCGACACGCACACCTGCGCTCGCGTGTACCCACATGAGAGGCTGGTAAACCTCGTTGCGGGGTCGTACCAGTTAATATACTCGTGGACATAGGAAGCTAAAGGGTGGATGTTAATAAACCAGGTGGATACCACTGACGTAATTCCCACCGTATCAACCTCCTCCAGAATTTCTGCATTAGCTTCTGAACGTCAGATATGAGAGATGGATTGTCATTCTCGTTAACTCATTAAGGACTAAATAGTGGTTCGTGATGGTATGTGATGTTTCAAAATACACTTGGATCTCTTATTACAAAATGCGTGCTGTGTGGAAAAATGTCAGTATTGAGGCGGATGAGAACAGAAATCGACAATTTTATTGATCGCCGTTTTCAATTACGTAACTTTTACGAGTAGGAATGTGGACGTTTATGTAAATTTCGATTTTTCTACGTGTTAACAAATGACGGCAAGTGATTTGTGTTTCTGAAAATGTAACATATTTTTGTGTCGTATTTTACTCTAATTCGTACACACTTTAGTTTTTTTCAGTTTTTTTTATTGTGAAAAAAGCCCGTGTAATTGTGAATAAAATAACACTACGTTTTCAACACTCGACAAGCAATACTAGCTTCCAGTGTGTTAATAAATTAATAAGACCAAAGTAAATTTAGACAAATCAATTTTATCAAATTTAACATTTACCGAGACTATTTCGGACTATTATGCATTAAAAACAAAACCCTTAAACAATCGATATTAAATGATTCTTTTTTATAAAACAATTTAATATTGCGAATGGTATATCCGTGTTGTACAAGAACTTTATAACCATCGATTACCTTCCTTTCATTGCACTCACGAGGGAAAGAGAACAAAGAAAAACAAGAGAACCAGAACGTAATATCACTGCGTTTACAATATCATTGGTCATACCGAAGTGGAGTCGCTTTGAGTAACCAGTGTCCAGTTACTGGTAAAGAGTGGATTATGCGACGTTCGACGCTGAACTATTGGAGAATAGAAAAAAATAGAAGCAAGAAAAAAAAAACAAAAAGAAAACTGAAAGCATCATGTCGAGCTAGTATCTACGTGCCGTTCATACGTGAAACGATCCCGTAACTTGATCGTAAACGAAACGAAGCCGGAATTCTGGAAGAGTAGAGGATACCGTCGATATAGTCCGACAAGAAGAGCCCCGAAGGAAGGGATCTCCGGTTCGCTGTCCTACTATGAGAGCATCCGATCTCACGAAACTGTCCCGAGGGACAAGTTGAACAGAAAGTCCGTGCTTCCGCGACGCCAGGTGCAACTAGATCTCATTGCTGGTTCAAGGGCTGACTTAAGAGTTTGCACCTTTATCATTCATTGCTGTTTAACACTAGGACCATCGATGATCGAAAATTTGGATCGGAGAAACGACAGTGTAAGTAATAAAACGAAGTTTATAATATAATAAAGGACATAATGTTTCATTTATTTTACGAAAATATATTTGAATTTCTAAAAATGTACTATATGGTCTGTATTATAGTTCTGGTGTTAAAGCTTCGAATATTGAGAAATATTTGGGATACTTGGAAAATTTATTATTTTCATCATGAATTTTTATTGCGATATTGATCTAAATGGGGTATTAAAAAGAATTTATTCTTTCTTATATGCGTGTTCAATAAAAGGACGACAGTTCTAAAATTATTTGAAGAGCACTCTGAAAATTATTTCATTATCGAAGCAGTCGAATAATTTCCAAAGGCGAAAGTCTTTCCGTGATCTTAATTATCACTACAAATTTGTCGACCAATAATTTATGTTAATTAACGAACCAGATAGTTGAAAAAACAACGATATTTTTACTTCAAGTGAAATGAATTAGTTCACATGGTTAGAATATACACAATCTGTGTAACATTCTGTTATATTCATCTTCAATAAATGAGAAACATAACAGCCGAAAAGAGAAAAACTGGAAATAGTTGCCTGTTATTGATTAATACCGGTAATAAGAATTATACGTTCCAATATTTACGGAAGATATTACAGAATATTATATTCCTCGATGGCTGATGTTTTATTTGTACGGAAATCGATCACGCGTTAGGCAATAATTGGAAATGAATCGTACTGAACAGATCGGTCCTCTAATTGAAACCCTCGAGTACTGACGTAAGTTAAACAACGACGTTGATTGATTTTATGCGCGGCAACGATGACTCTTTTCCTTTTTTTTCTTTTTTTCGTCTGCTGTGATCGATCATTGTTGACCGGGAATTGTAATGGAAAAATGGGAATGTTAATTAACGAGCGTGCTTGACATATTGGATAACGTATGACATGGATAATTCTAAGAATACTTTCCAAATGTGTGTGTGTGTGCGTATGTGTGTGTATGCGTGTGTGTTATAATGACTTTGACGACCAGTGAAACGAAATATTTCATCTTACCATATACTCGATGGTTGAATACTTTAAAATCAAGTAATCTAATTGAAATGTAAATATGTATCTATAAATTATATTTATTTTCAGTGAAACTGGTTTCGAGTGCTGTTATATTATACGAATGTTAGGTTATTTCAAAGATTTGTTATGATAATTAAAAAAGAGATTTGATTAGACATTTGCCATATGCAATGTTACGAGTCTTATCTGGAAAAATTGTTTGGCTGTTTCAATAATGAAATACCAGAAAATTAGATACAGCATCATACTTATGTTATGGCGTAAAGATGTATACTCAGAAAATCATTATAAATTTGTGATTCAAAGTTGCAAAGATTCAATTTCACCTGTAACTTTACTTTATCAGTTGCATCGTTTTATAATAAGTGAAGTATTGCAATCTGAAGCCTCGAAGTACATCCTCATTTTCTGAGTAACAACTACTTCAGAAACTTTAATACCAATACTTCCTAGGAAACGATTAACGATAATTTGAGGATTAAATGCTTCTTATCCTTGGAAAATCCGCAAAAGACCGATTATTAGCTTTGACACGTTGTAATATACTTCTCGTCACTTTATACTCTTCATTCAAAGACTAATTTTTTTTCTGAGGAAAGAAGTAATTTCAAGATATTAAGAAATGTCATTCTTGTTTGCAAACTATTTTAATTATATGTAAATAGTATATTCATATGTAATATGTAATATGTAATTACGAAATATCAATTGAAAAATTCCCCGTTCCCGAAATTAAAAGCATATAAAATATTCTTTTAAAAAATTTAAAATTTAAATAAAAAACTAATTTATAGCCTAGAAAATTATAGCCTTTAATTTTTATTGGATATTTAACGTAATGATCCACAAGATAACAGATCTATTCTACACTTCCTTGTGACAAATATCAAGTTCATTTTGATTTTATCTTGTCTCGTCTATGTTTCAATAAATAAAGAAAGGATCATTTCATAACTATTGATTTTATCATTGAATCTATACTTGAATATAAATCAGAAAGTTTAAGACGCTTTAATCTTTCTCGAAATCGGCATTTTAGAACACTAACAATAAGCCTCACATGACGTCACATCTATTCTACGTTACGTCTGTGATAACAGCGACGTGAATCAAGATGGCAATACCAAGTGAGTATCTCGTGTAACATTTCCTCAAGATAGCAACGTGAATGCAATTCGCTAGATCGTTTCGTTGCGATAGACCGGAACATCGCTGTCAAAGATGATGCAAATTAGAAGACAAAGCATAGGCGTGCCTAATCATCAAGCAAACGGTGTTGCAGATGTCAAAGAAAAGGAGCTCTTTGACGATATCTCTGCACCTTCGACGAAGGGAGTCGAAAACCACGAACAGCGCGGTTTCCAACAGTATTAAGTGACTATTGCATCGCATAAATAGAATATGAAAGGGAGAATATATCTACAGTCGACGCTATAGCGACAGTACTCCTCGATTTCCTTTGACATCGGCAATCGCTCTCTGCGCTGTTGCACTTCAATCACCGTTCTATCCTTTCACCGATTCGAACGTATTCGTAACGTAACATGATTTCCCATATGAAATAGTTTCCTGCAGTTTTCTCTGTGCAGTATCGACGCACTTTCCACAGATCGTTTGCTTCTTCGCGCGAAACAAAGCGACAGATATTAGCATCGTTTCAACCATGCTTTCCTTCTTTCTTTCGCTACAGCTTCTACTGCTTTTGATTAATCTATGTCACGATTATTCCATGGTTATTCGTGGAAAATTTGGTAGTATTTCATTCTAATATTTTTTAAATCTTCAGTTTCCATCACGATTCTCTCTTTTTTAATCATAATTATGTAATTATATACTTTCGAATTATATATTTTTTAAGAAAACGGAGTAAATTTATCAGATGATAAAACTTAAGACATTATTATTCAAATTAATCAGATGTTGAAATTGTTAATGCGCAAAAATCATATTGACGATACTAATAAGAAATGAAATCAACAACAATGTGACAATGTTTTCTATTAAATTAATTCACTTTTGATCGAACAATCAAAAGCCATTTGAACACTGGATACTGCGTTTATACGAGCGATTCTGAACAAGTTAAAATCAATCGATTCAATCGTCCAACGAAAAATTACCTAATTTACACGAGACATAAACGAAACTGTAAAAACAAAACAGCAACTATTAACCAATTAACATAGCTAAACAAAATTTCTCATCAAAAGCACCGAACCAAAAATACTCTACCTTTCTCTAAAAAAGAAAAAATATCCAGCCTATACGATCCCGCCGAGGCACGGGCTAGTGAAATAAATTTCGCCGGTTGCACCCGTTGTAACGCAGCCGGCGTGCTCACATTGTCAACGACCTTCATCCCCGTATCTCCATATTGCATTTAAGGATTTCGCAAACAGTACTCGCGTTAGCACGGCCGCGTTTCACTATTTCGAAAACGCGGCCCGATAATACCGTTATACGATAGTCGGTCTATCCCGTGTCTCGTTTCGGCCAGCACGCGTTGCCCGCGTAAGCTCGGTTATCCGACAAAGCCGTTTTGAGAATGAAAGTACTCATATCAGTGAACGTCATTCCTACCGCGTGACAGGATCAGCCTCGGGTAACGAATGAACCTGTACGTAGCGCGATAACGCCCCCGCGTTAAAATATTACTACGAACGTACGCACCGATGCTATTCAGTGCTGTATTAACAAAGGTGTTCGTTAATCAGAGCGACCGATGCCGATTTCCGCAATGATTATTCAAATGTCGCGCGAATTTACTTCGAAGACGAGGTACATAAGTAGACATTGCATCTCATGGGACTTCGTGAAACGCATGCTTTGAAATACATACTGAGATAGCAAAATTCATGGTTTTATAAGTCAGTCTATACTTAAACAACGGAGATCTACATCAACTAAAACGATCGAAGTTGATCAAATACTGAATGCACCGAAGACGTGATTTCTGAATCAATCTATTACAGGCCGTCAAATTATCAATGCCGAAATGTGAAGCTAGTAATTAATCGAAATCATTCATACTACGTATCACAAAAAGCTCTACCCATGTTTTACGGACTTTGATGGTGTTTTGTTATATAGTAAAGTAAAATTCTAAAATTACTAACAAATGATTTTAAGTATAAATGATTTCTACTTTATAAAACATTTACAAAAATTATTTCTAACTAACTAAATTTTCAAATATAATTATTGTAGAAGAAATAATTAATCCTAGACATTCTAAACTATTCTCTTACGAAAAATGTATTTGAATGAAATATTCTTCATACACATATAAATTGCGTACAAATTACCCACAAGTCAAAACTACATATTATTTATTTTTCAATAATCTAAAGGATATGTACATCTACACAAACATCTAACCGAGATCGCAGCCAATCAGCTCGTATTACTTGCGATATAATCAATAATTGTATCAGTTATATAATATAATAATTTATAAATATAATAATTCATTATTTAGATATATATTAATGAAATTAGTGATTATATATCAAATAATACCGATTGCCCAGGTCCCACAACCTGGAGGTGCTGCGAGACCCATCCTATCCACGGCCCATCCACCCTGCTTTTGCGAACAAAAATTTACTATTTAAAAGCATAAATTTTTGAACAAATACTTCTTCGATTGTATGTTTGCAAAATGTTCAATACCTCAATCGTCCTACAAATCAGAAAATAAAAGAAGCTGTAAGGGAAACCGATGCGGAAACTAAATTTATATGAAAATACGAATTATATTACAGCTTAAACTAACTACATAACTCTAAATGAGTCGTAGCATCGACTCTATATATATATATATATGAGTGAAAACGTATATATAAGATATAAAGGAGCCACGGGTATACGTGTATACGAGATATAAACGTGCCAGGGGTATACGTGTATACGAGATATAAACGTGCCATGGGTAAACGTGTATACGAGATACAAACGAGTCACGGGTATACATATATAGAAGTTATAAACATATTTACTATTTCTCCTCAGCCCTACACACGATACAGTAGGCGGAAGGGCTGTTAAAAAATAAGCATTTCATATTCAATAACCAGAAGAGTTACTGTACAATTATCTATATCCGACATGAACCCGCGCAATAAACGGTATCTTGTTTCGCAACACTAATTCATTAGCATTAATTATGAAATACAAAACGCGAAGAGTGCTTCGTCACTTAAAACTCCCGAAAATAACTACACAACGCTATTAGTGTATGCATTCATTTTTAGTCATACGCAACACTAATGGCGGTGCGTCCAAAGAAACCATCCTAGATGTTGCTGATTAACGATCATATCTTTACAGCTCTTGCAGCTGCATCTGGTGATCCAGGAGCAGCAACAGCCTTCCACCAATTCAGTGGAAGAATTTGGGCATTTTGTAAACGCAACGCTTCAAGTATCGCGATCATTCATTATCGCAACACTAAGTTGTTAACTAATTGAAAATCGCGATGAAATAATGTCACAATACTAACTTTAAATCCAAATTTAGTGAATATTATTATCAACAATACAAAAGCTACTGTATGAACAAAAAGCTATTTCAAGTATTCTAACACTCTACAATTAATTAAAGTAACTCTGTGTAATTCAAAACAATAGAAAGCAAGACAAATTTTACTATATATAATACTAAGAAACATTAAAAATTCATAATCAAAATTGTAAAAGACAATCACGATATCATAACTCGCAACTCTAAACCAAACACGATAATTATTTCTCCGCAACTCTAATTTAAACCGTAATCAATTTTTCGCAACACTAGTAAACAGACGCGAAATTATTTCGCAACTCTAACTCAACTCGTATCAATTTTTTGCAACACTAACCAGAAAAATCGTGATTTGCCCAAAACGATGATGAACGATGATAAAAAGGAAAAACAATACAACTACAAGTACTAAAAGAGCATAGTGACAAAGTAGTAACAGGAATGACTTCCCATGCTCTGGAATCAATTAAATGATCCAGAGGATGAAAAACCATTTGTTGTGACCCTCTTCGTGGCAATTTGCCGGGCCTCTTCGGCTTCTAGCCTTTTCTTTCTTCGAGCGCAATGCCCGCTGAAACTTATATCGAGCTCGAGTCTTTCTAATCGCAAACCAAAAAGTAACTTACAAAGGTGAAATAAAAAAATAAACCGCGGAAGCTGATCCCCATACACATGGACGACCATCGATCATAGTGATCGTTGTCCGTTCGCATGTGCGTGCTCAAGCAATACCTATAAACGTTCGTTTCGGGACCTACTCGCGACCTATCCACGACCGCGACCGCGATACTAAATTCGAAAAATCGAAGAGCAAACCCAGAAACAAGTGGCATGCTCCATTTGTACCAATTTTACTATCAATTTTTCAAATTAGATTTCCTGAAACAGGTTGGACACGCGAAAAGGGAACACGCGACCAGAGACTGTGCCAACCTGCCCGGCCCTACCTACTTATAATTAAACACAGGCATACCAGAAAGTAAGCTACCTATCCTATTCAGGGCCCCTATATTTAAAAAAATGANCAAAACAGGCACACCAACACACTCATTCCACGGTTCTCACACATACCACTCGGGCGCAGACCTAAACTAGAGAGGACGTCCCGGGACGCCTCCGACACCCGAGCTTAACGCACAACATTCACACTCTAATTTACGTACCATTTTCCTGAAATCGACTGACAGTGACTAGCGACCATTGCGTAAAACGTGATTAAA
Source organism: Frieseomelitta varia (assembly GCF_011392965.1). Classification (NCBI taxonomy): domain Eukaryota; kingdom Metazoa; phylum Arthropoda; class Insecta; order Hymenoptera; family Apidae; genus Frieseomelitta; species Frieseomelitta varia. The sequence goes on along the minus strand of NW_025110009.1, from coordinate 1,008,300 downwards.
ACACGTTTATATTTACAGCTAATATTAATACTGAGAAAAAATACATGTAATTTCTTCTATAGAAATTACGCGTGCAAGATTTGGGATCATTATTATAATTGATAGTTATAATAATAACAACGTAATTATAATGTATTTATTAGGCATTTTGGTAATAAATTCATAATTCTTTAAAATAATACATAAATATTTTATATATTTCAACTTGAATAGAACATAATGAATGGAACAATAAAAACGACGCAATTCCACATCCTAACCACATACACACATGAGGAAAATACGTCGTGCACGATACGCTAACCTACTGTCAGTCGCTGAGACATTTTTTATAAAATTACAGACTATGGTCATCGTACTCAATGTCTTTCACCCACCCAAGTAGCACCTGGGCACGTGAGTGAGATCCTGACAATGAACACGGAAGGGGTTAAACCTGAAAATCCTGAGCTAAAAAAATAATTAGTTCGTATAATTTGTATCTATCGGACTATTGCATTATTTTATTTCAAATTGTAATGACTCTTTGAGAAATCATTGAAATTACAAGGGAATAAATGAACAAGACTTGAATTTGTTAAAAAAGATATTACGAACAATTTAACATTGCCTCAAACAATCAAAATCAAACAATTGATTCCAAATTAAATATTAATAGAAATAATCTCAGGCGATTTCTTCATCAACGTACATTTTCGAAATTGCGAAAGCATGGATCAAGCTTGTTACTTTGATTCCAAAATCTACCTGTCGCGAAGTATCTTCTTGCATATAAATTTTTCATATATTTTTTTGCGGAAAAAATTCTAATCTTATTGTTACATTTCAAATTCTATTGAAGTTCATAATTATATTTAATTATATTTAATACTATTATAAAAGGGAAATTGAAAATAATTAATTATTAATTATTGTAACAAAATATATCACCAATATAAATAATAACTGCATCTTTCATAGCAACGAAGTCGGATGGTATCCGTCTTCTCTACCATGGAATGCTCAAACGAAATCATTTGAATAATAATTATTTATAAATATTTATAATTTATCTATTCATGTATATAAATTACATATTTTATCTTTGCAAATATTTATATTGAAGATATTTTTATTTTATAAGTAATTATAAGTAATTACTACAAATTTAATTGTTAAAATCGCGATATGCAAGAAGCCCTATCCTGATCTAATACATAAAAAATCTGAAAAAAAATGTTACTACTCACGAGTATAAAAAATACTCGCGGTCACTACGCTCATCAAAAATTCTACGTATACAACCAGTCACCCGTGCCGATTCGGATCTTTCATCCTACAACATGATTGAGTGACCGGAGGAACATAAATGCATGCGACTCACGGGATAGATATGAAGAATGTTATCATCGGTGCTGTACTGGAGCAGGGAAAATTATCGTGAAGACTTTCATCAAGTAGATACCATTAAGAATCCCATAGCAGAAGTGGAAGATTTCTTAAAAAATATAAAACATTTCGTTTCTAAAGACAGAGTGTTATTTGTGAAAATTTAAATTTTAATAATGATAAAAATTAGGACTAATAATTTGAAATATTTTTATTTTACAGTTATAATTTTACGTTCGACTTCAATAGAAAAAGAACTACAGAGAATAGAATTAATTCAAGTACAATATGCTAAAGTACTTACATTTTTAACTTTTGAAACATCAGGAGAATTTGGAGGATTAGGGAAAGTAGACTGTAGATCTGTAACAAAACATTGAACATTAGAATTTGTATTTAAAAGTAAAGCAAAATCTTAAGTTGTAGATGATAAAAGATTCTTACATTCTTTAGAGCCATCTTGGATTTTCCCCCAAAAATGCAAAAAGTTGATGCTGTGAAGCGTCTGTAACAAACATCAAACATTATATTTTGTTGTTAAACTTAAAAAATTGAATAAAATGATGTACAATATATAAAACTACTTACGATCTTGATCTCCTGGAGAGGTCCTCTTGAGCACTGACTCTATAACTGACTCTAAAACGAATATTGAGCACGAAAAAATATAAAAACAAAAATATAAAAGACTATCAACGCGCGTGTTTAAGTAACAATCAACAAACTCACTGACTCTAATTTCGCGAATTATAATTTGAATGAATAATTTAATTTAACATGAGTTATTTTATTCAGAATATTAAAATGTTAAAATACTGCGCAACAAATACTGATTCTATCGACCGCATNTGCGCGCGATCACTAAAATTTTCTGAAAATAAAGTTGATTAGTTGGAGGAGGGAGAAGGATACGTTTATTTAGAAAATACTGCTATTTTCCTAGAACATGATTGTAAAAAAACTTGAATATTTATTAAAGATATTAGTTGTAAATTATAAAGTATTTCTCAATATTGAATACTGTAAATGGAAGACGAATATTGTATTCTGAATGTTCGTTATTAGAGTAAGAAATACATTAATACATCACGTCAAGTGTTATAAATATTCGAAAATGTTTCACAAATCAAAATTTCACAGTTAGATGTACTTAAGAAATAATATTACGAAAAACGCGTGTGAAATCTTGCTTTGAATCGTTTAATCACGGATCAATCGTGTATATCTAAAATAAATGAAATGTTACCAAATTTCTGTCAAAGATTATGACATGGTCCATTAATAATCGGTGCGTCTATGTGTTCTATCCTATTTCTGCAATCAAGAAATAACCTGCAAAATAAACCGAAAATTAGAACAAATGTATGAAATGAAGACAAATGTGTAAAAATGAAACGATAATCAACATTAAATTCTACTAAAGAAATGCACGAGACAAGCTACCAGTAACCGTACGAGTGAAATCGACGACCGAGTTGGCAGTACATGATTTCGTTACCGTAATGTTCGACTAATCGTTACACACAAGTGTATTAATTAAATATACTATTAATGAGGTATAAGTGGAAGTAAAAGAGTGTCGAAGAAGCGACGCTATCGAAGAGACGCTACTGATAGGTTAGATGCTACTGATAGGTTAGACGCTACCGATAGGTTAGAAAAGATTACGAACCTAATGCAGCGTAATGCGTGTTGTTGTCATGAAATTCGAGACTGACTCTTCGCTACATGTTTCATCACACAATTGAGAAAATAGTAGGGCTTGGGCTGATCTTCAACGAACAGGCATAACTAGGATAGACACATAAACATTGTGTTGATTTCTCGTGCTGTCTCGATACGTTTAGTTGAAAGTGTTTATTTGCGACACTGAAAAGACAGGTGCAATATTAAGAGCCTTACACAACGTAGAAAATGTTGTAATAGAAGTGTATGTGTAAAAACATAATAAAATACATGTACATATATATAATGAGTTAGTTAATTACAAGGTTACAATATTTTTACTGGTTAAAATTAAAATTTTGGTATGAAATTATAAATAACTTTTAGCATGATATATTCTGTTTAAATATTTATATTCCATTATTTCTTTAATTGTTGAAAATTGCATGTAACGATTATTTGGTTAAATTTTACCTTGAGTTGAAGCCAAAAATGCACGTTTTATCATAAAAATATACAATACAAACATAAATCTAAAACAGTTGATTTAAATTTTTAGTTGAGAACTTCTGGAATTCACCTAATACTTCTTTCTGAATGATTTTTCTGGACAACACTTTCCTCTTTACAGACTAGGTGTGCTTCCTTCCGCCATGTTTGCTGCTTAAAAATCGATCATGAGAAATATCGATACATTTCAGAATCGTAGGAAATGTATTTCGTATATCACCGTTGGCGCTACAATCGCGCGTTTCACACGAAATGTTAACTGGAAATAAAAGATAAAAAATTCTGGTCAGAAATGCACAAAATTCAAGAAAAATTCTTCTTTCTCTAAAAAAAAAAAAAAAAAACGAAAATTCATACACTACATGAAAAATTGTCAATACCTTAAACTGAGAAATTTTATTATATTACCCAATAGAATTATTATTTTAACCATTAAATACGTACATTTTTAATAAATTATTGTCGAATTTAATATTGTTACGCAATATATGGAGTTAAAAAATTAACAAATGAGTAAAAAATGTTACAATAGAAATAAAAGCATTTTGTACATAATAATAATTTAGTTAGATTACAAGGTTATAGTATTTGTACTGGTTGGAATTGAAATTATTTTGATATAAAATTATAAATAACTTTTAACATTCTGTTTAAATGTTTAAATTGATTTAAATTTTTACCTGAGAACTTCTGGATAATACTTCTTTTTAAATGATTTTTCTGGACAACACTTTCCTCTGTACTGCTTCCTTCCGCCATGTTTGCTGCTTAAAAATCGATTATGAGAAATATCGATATATTCGAGAATCGTAGGACGTGTACCGTATATCACCGTATATCACCGGCGCTGTAAACTTTAACTAATTTAAGCCCGATACGCGCGTGTTTCACACGAAATATTAACTTGAAATAGAAAATAAAAAGCTGTGATCTAAATAAAATATACGAAATTCATGAGAAGTTCTCAAAAAAGAGGGAAAAGACTATTGAAGAAGCGACGTCATCGAAGAGACGCCACTGATAGGTTAGAAAAAGTTGCGAACTGATGTGACACAGTGCATGTTGTTGTCACGAAATTCTACAGCCAAATGATTCTCCTCGACACATTTCGTTTCGCAATTGAGAAAGTAGGAGGGGATGCGGTGATCCTGAACGAACAGGTTCGAACAAGTTCCACAATTAACAACAAGAGTCTTACACACGTAAGTGTTATGTTTATGTTTTGAACTTCAAGGCCTTTTATGCCTTATTTTATCTGAGAAATGAAATGAATATATTCTATATTCATTTCATTATATTACACAGTAAAATTATTATTTTAGCTATTAAATACATACATTTACTACAAACAATATATATATATATATATATATATATATATATATATATATATATATATATACAATATATATATATATATATANTAAATGTTTTCAACAAATGTTAGTTAAGGAATGAATAGCTAATTCTAAAATGGAAATATATATATATATATATATATATATATATATATATATATATATATAAACAGTATATATTACATCTTGTATGGAACTCTATATCTGAAATACTGACAGAGACTCAATGGTTTTTCAGCTCATTCAATGCTTAAACAGTGTCGTCAAATTTTCAATACGGAAAAATTCCTGTACTTCATCTGTGCTTCATGTCAGCAGCTGTACCATACAGAAACGTATGTAACTTCTTGCTAACCAGAAAATAGTGGCAATCGTGAAATGTCTGTGACTTATTTGTTCACCTAACATCACGGTAAGTACCATGATATTTTTCTTTCTTTTCTCGTTCCTCGCTTTCTTTTTTCCAGGCGACGTTTCGATTGATTTATCTGGAGTGATTTACAAGAGTAAATTTTTGCTTGTTTGCGAATGTTCTTCATGAACATTTACTATGATGATTTTTGTCATGCGTCGATTATTTGTAGTGTAACAGATAGGTAGATTATAAATTTTTACGCAAGAGGTCTTTGTGAACGCAAGAAAATTAATTTACCTGTCCCAGAAATATGACAAGTATGCTCAGTAAACTTTGAATATTTTATATTTTATATTTTATACGTTCTTGCAAATTTTGCATGATTGCACAAAAATTCGCAGTTATATCATATAATTATTATTGGAGATTATAAAATTATATTAAAATAACAGTGTCTCATTCGTTAAAACCATTGAAGGAAACTAAAATTGACGAATTGATAAATTGTAAATATGTACATCTGCTCATACTTTATGGCCAAACTTTGATAATAGTAGTAAGATAGTAGCAAATCAATTGTGAAAAGGATCTCTGCATCCCTATTATTCTGGTATAAAATTTTAATTAAGACAATTGATTCTTTGCCTTTAAAAGAATCAAATCAGCAATATCCTGCTTATTGTTCCATTCAAGTCAGTACTTGAGAAACATAATAACAACTGCGCCAATATAATCAATCGAAAGTAGCTATTTTAATCCCCTTAATAGTACAATGCTGGTTAGTTCTCGTCGAATGCGAACTTGGTGAGATTACGAGGCGATCGTGTGCATAGACAGATCGATCGTAATCTGACGACGAACTTCTGTATTCGCCGCATAAATCTAGCTTATCTACGAAGCCGCGGTAACCCAAACTATCCTTCTCGTAGCCCGGAAGCATCGGCAAACTTGTTATTGTTATTAGCCTCTCGAAACTCATCAGGATCTTGCGCCGACGTAATTTTCACGACACGTCGGGTAGATACCCGCAATTTTGGCCGCTCGTATCGCCATTATCGCGCATTTACCGAATAGCTATTTCCGTATCGTTAACCGACATCCTCTCTTTATTTTGCAATCAACGTTCCGCCATGTTCTCTTTATTTTCTAAAAATAGCCTACGGATCACAATTTTAGCTCGCCGACGGTCCGGAGATATCGCCGCTTCATGCACGCAATCTGTAGTCGCTTTGACGACGAAATAATCCGCAGGGATTTGCCTTTTTTCCGTTTCCTTTTCTCTTTTAATGGCACTGATAGTTTGTCAAAGGTATTTTGAGGGTTAATAAAACAAAAAATTGATTGAGTTTATCATGAAATTTGTGATAGATTGATTTAATTTACTGCAGACCGCAGGGTAGAAATAGAATTAGATTATAGATTTTTAATTTTTTGCATCTAGACAAATAAAAATGTTAATTCTAATCTGATTTAATTTATAATATTCACGACCAAGAAAAAATATATCACAATGTGATTTCGAAACATTCCAACATCTAAGTAGAAGAAATAGAAAATGTTATAAAAAGAATTGGGCAATGTGAATCGACTGAAAGAAAATTAGCTAATGTGAAGAATTTAGTTTCATGGACCACGCCAAAAGTCATAAATTATTAATTAAACGAACGAAAATGAATTTTTTCCCCTGTTCTATTGAAAATCTTCACTTTTGCCATTTATATCCTCCGCCACTTCAATTCCTGAATTATCTTCAACACTGGCTGAACAAATACGAAACGAAGGAAGAAACGGATCATTATATAACAGCTCATAAAACTGGGAGGAGGGAGGGAAGGGCACGGAAGTAATCGAGACCCGTTCCATGTTCATCTTCCCCGTTTCCATAGAGATCAAAGCTCGAGATGTTTCGCGGTGAAGTGAGCGTTACGATGCTCGAGCTTCTGTTCCCTTCACCAAATAGAAAGGAGACGAAGGCAGAGAGAAAGAGAAAGAGAAAGAGAGAGAGAGAGAGAGAGTGAGCAAGGGGTGTGAGTTGAAAGGGTGTCGTAACGAACCGAGCGGGCTGCTAATCGCCCGCACCGTTTTTTTCCACGCGATCACGAGACGACTAAAAGAAACTACGCCGATTGTGCCGTTCTTTAAGTTGCACGAGCTGCGAACACAGGACAAAATAGTATTGCGATGATTGTAGCGAAGGATCGGAAAGGGAGGGAACGAGAACAGAAACGGTTGTAACGGCCCTCTTTAACCGTTTCTACTTCCTCGTGCAAATTTTAGTGAAATTGTCGTGCACTCGAGGCTCTTCCCTTCGAGATGGTGGCGAACCTATTCAGCCACCACTTGAAAAACATTCGAGTGCACCATTATACGAGTACGTCCGTCTGTTCGAGATACTTTATCTCGTTGATGCACGTCCCCCACGCCGTTCCGTTGCTAGCTAATAAATGTCTGGATAAAATCACTCGCCTGGAGTATCGTGTTAACGAAGGTTGTAATCAGATCTCAGATAAAATTGATTCTACGTGGTTCCTCGTAACAAATGGAAATTGGTATTTATTTATCGAATTATAGTCCTCGTGTATTTACCTCCGATTGTTTATATCTATATTCATTAAAAATATCATTCTACGTTTATTAACCAGAACTGTCGTCTAACACAGTGAACGTATCAAATGATGTGCTATTTCAACGTAGATTACAGAGAAAAACCTGAGATCTATTTTTCGAAAGTAGCAATTGTATCCAACTATCATGCTCAGACGGAGAGAGAAAAGACAGAACGAATAGAAAGAGAAGATGAGGTTGACGCAGAGAACAGAGTAAAAAAGTGAACGTCGAGTGAAACGTGTGACAGGTTGACAGAATGAGAAGGTGCAAAGAACAACCAAACGCTACGGGGTGGAGAAAGTTAAGGAAGAAAATAGGCGGACGAGAATAAAATGCGGGAAAATCGTGCGTAAATTCTGCGGTTCCTGGTGAACGCACGCGACGTTGACAAGTGTCTGTACGTATCGTCGGAGAAAAGGGGTGAACGTAGCCGGTTAAAACAAAAACTAGCCGAACGAGAAGGGGTTGGAGAAAGCCCGCGTCGTTTTTCGTTAAATGCTTGCCTAACGAATCCGCTGGCTCGTCCGGCTTTTGACGCGCTTGTTGTTCGTATCGTGAGCGAACAATTACCCCCGACTCGTCCGTGAAAACTGGTCGAAGCACGAGAGGTGGAGAAAAAAACAAAAAAAAAAAAAAAACGAGGCCGCGGAAGGCAGCATCGAAAAACAGAATGATTAATCGTGGTGGACGCGCGCGCGTGTACTCTCGCTTCTAACCCTTTTGCTGGTGTAAAGCACGAAATTCAACAATACCGGAAAATGAAGAGCCTCCGGTTACGGAATGTGCAGATATTCTTCCTGGCATTCGAAGGAGAAACTAATGTGATGACGATGATTAGGAAATAATGGTACGTTGGAGATTTTGTTAGACATGGTTAATGAGAGGTTGAAACATTTTAGGGAGGAACGATACGTTATTAACCCCTTCACGTCGGAGAACAAAATATTGTCTCATGTAATAATTTGGTCATGCTTCAAATTATTTCAAATAGCAGGGAAATAAAATTATTTTATCATAGAAACGAAATATTTTCTTGATTTGATTCTTACAAACTCACTTCATATTCAAACTGTAATGAAAAGATGTTTATAACTACATCACTTTGCGAAATATCAATATACTCTTTAAAAAACGAAGGTACAGATAATATGCCTGCAAAGCGTCCTTAATTTCATTTTTATCATTCATAAATATCAGCTGAGTTTAGATAAGAATGAAAAAATAAGTTTATATATTTTTAAGCACACCAACGTGGAGATTTAAAAAATTCGATAAGCTTACCAGGAAGAAATTAAATAGCAAGATTAAAGTATATCTAACAAAAGTATATGTTTCAAAAACTTAATGTCGAAAGACATTAAATTTCTGTGTGTTGCAGTAATGATTCTTTCTGACAACTCTTTCTTATCAATTATTTAAGAAACATGTATGTACTCTATTTCTTCATGTACTCTAATTTTACGGAGCCTTACTAATCTTGGCATCAGTATTTTTCAAAATCAACATAAAATAATCCCGTTCGTAAAACATGTAACATGTGGAATGAATTTCATTATAATTTCACTATAAATTGATATTTAAAGCTTTGATCGATAACACATTCAATGATACTATAATGAATTTCATTATAATTTCACTATAAATTGATATTTAAAGCTTTGATCGATAATACATTCAATGATACCATCGCTGCGAATAGCGCATTACTGGCTTTTGAACCATATCTTTACTTTAATCATTGGCTAGGATACGATTCCATTTTCAAGCAAACGTGAGTGAGAACATGGCAGGAAACTGTAAATTGCTGCTTCCTGCTCCGCTGTTCCATTAAGTATAAGCGTTTCGAAATCGGATATCACAAATCCAATGGTATAATGCATAATCAACTAGCCACATGTTTCACTACTACGCTGATTTTTTAAAAATTCCTGAACGAATTAATTAATTAGTGAAATTCTTGTTTCGCCACATTAATTTCAGAAATATCAAAAAGGCAGTGTTAATTAATTTGCTAATCGAAATATAAATGAATGCATCATATATTCTTTAGTTTCGTTGATCGAAATGAAGCTATTTGAAATATATAAAAGACTAATTGAAATATGTAAAATAAATGCTCGTTGCAGTCGTCGAGCATTTTTTGCAATGTTACATTAAATAAATAGAAATCTAATTAAAGAATAAAATAGAAAGTATAGGTAAAAACGATAAAAAAATATAAAGTCTATGACTGCATTCGTTATTTCGTCAAATCTATCAATTCAGATTGTTCTTCGAGGCATCTATGTAAATTTTTCACTAACCACATCAGGTCGTGGCGATTATATTTCATCTTAAATGTCATATTTTAAGTTGTTAATGTCAAAATACTTTTCATTAAAAGAATACTTTTAAATTTAAACGTACGTACATTTATTTTATACAATTTCGCAGTACGTGATATTTGTAACGGACTCAATGAATTCGAATTTCATATCATATTTCCGGAACGCTATTCGACAAATCACTTTATAAAGCCTTCATCGACCGGGCGAATTTTCAAACTGCTTCAACATTTAATCATCAATTAGATCAATTAATTTCGTTCGATTGACCAATTGATTCTAAATTATCAAAAGGGGTGTTGTTTTAATAGCTACCCAAATTTCATCGCCTCAAGCTTCGTCTAATTTACGTTGTACACACTGGTAGTATCCGATCACTGCGATCCACACACCCCCAAGCAGTTTCCTAGAATTTAATCGGCACCATTATACTGACAGTTAATCTTGTTGGACAATACTCTCGGTCTGCTCGTAAATGTGTAATGCTATGATAGTCGGCTCTCTATGAAGATGAATTTCCGAGGGATTCAGATTTCTCTGGCTTTAATTATATATCGTAACTTGATGAAACATTGATAGATAAATTTTTGTAGTATTTTACAGCGTAATATAAAAATTAAATTACTTTTAATTAACAATCTCCAATGTTATATCACAATATCAAATCTTTTGCCTTTATTATCAAGAATAGGTGTATGAAAGTACATGAAAAAATATGTAAAGACGGAGCAAGTCAGAAAAATGTAAATATTACATTCTTTTCATGTAATATACCACCAAAAATATAATATTTATGTAAATACCATTTTAATGTAACATACCACTTGAAATATAATTCGTCTATAGCCATTACATTGGAACTCTGCTTACAGTTCTTTATGTAGTAATATACAAGATTAACAAAACAATTTTGTGAATTTCTGTATTATATATACTAAATACGTGATCACTTATTCAAATATTCATTGAAAAGTCTCATCTTCTCGAGGTATAATTATCCAATTATATTCGTACAGTGTACTCATCAGTTTTACATTATACTTGTGCACGCAACACTTTGCAGATGAGCCTTGTTTCATGATGGCTCCTTCTGGACTAGACCATCGTGACTTCCTAACATTTGCCGTAATTGTTCCTTTGGATCGCATATCATAACATTTCCACCGTCCAACTGCTTTTAAATTGAGTTATTTTATGCAATTCCTCAATATTATTTAAATATCTCACGTTTAGAATTGTAATATATAAGATAAATATTTCAGAGGTCTTGTTAATGAGGTTTTTGACATAAAACATAATATTTGACGAGTTTAATAAAAAAAATGATGCAACGATATTTTTTTGAAAGAAGGCAAAACACACAGAAGTCTATATATAATATATAAGTTTAAATATATATTTAAATATTGCAGCGCACAGATATTCTTCTTAAATTTATCTTTAGAATTCTTACTTGTGCCCTGTCTTTACTCTCGTTTGCATTAATAGATGCTATACTGCGGATTTCTACGCATTTATTGAAAGTGTAAAAATACAAGAGTATAAAAGACATCCAAAATAGATGAAAATAATATCTATTTAAATTCCATTTCTTCACTTACGATCACAAAAGCATAAAACTCCGCTTTTCATTATAATTGCGCAAAGGCGGCACAAATTACGCAAGCTGCGTTAATAGTCTGGTTGTGATCTCTAATGGGGTATAATTATTCGAATGTTGAACGTTATCAAGAAATTTTCCAGGCTCTTAGCAGTCGAATAATTTCGTTGGGAGAGGGAAACTTTCAGAACCGCGTATCAGCCAGAATTTCATAACAGTTTCCATTGCGACGGAATATTGCGAAACAAGTTGCGCTGGGAACTCAGGATTAGCACGGGTAAGTCCGGTGAGAATTTCTTTAGTTTTTCTACCACTTCATAAGTGGAGTCTTGTTATTCCACTGAAAATTGCAGCTGGCGGAAAATAAAAGGGAAACAAAACAGTTCAATATGACTTCGTTTAATGTCCAGATTTACTGTTTCAGTTTTTATAAACACGTTCGTTTCGTTCGTGAAATCTATACCTTGTGTTCCGGGAATGAGAGGAAGGTTAGATTTATTTTTGCATGATTTAAACCTTGAATTAATTTAAAAATTATCGAGCAAAATCTGACAACGAATTTTTTGGTCAGATCTAACATTTACTAATTACAATAATGATAATTTTATAATGTTATGCATCGCTAAGGATAAATATAGTGAAAAACAGGCAGTTTCTTCGTTTAAAAAGATTAGCGACAATGCTCAAATTTTTAAATAATCAAACAAAATCTCGCAACGAAACAATTATCTAATATTTACTTTCGACAATGCCGTAGTAACAACCTTTTAGAATATAAACCTACGTTGTCGAGCACTACTAAGCGCGAATACAGCAAAAAATAAAACATTTTCCCTTTTAAACAGCAGTGTTTGTTTCGCGTTGATACGAGCTTCCGTCACCAAGATATCCTCGTTTGAAGAGAAATATAATTTTAAACATTTCTACTGTCCCACTCTGGCTCATAAGCTTTCACAGACCTAGGTCAAGCTTGGCACCTGTGCGATGGTCAGTCGCGGAAGCTGAGTTTGCGACTATTTTTTTTTTTTTTTTTTACTACCACCGGTCGTAACGTGCGTATTTTTAAGAAAAATGTGGGTTACAGCGTTTCAGTTACAATTCAACCGTGGATTTTAAACGCTTCGCTTTGAAATTCTTTATACCTGTAGAGTCGAATTAGCGATTTCAAACAAAGTCGTTTCATTAACAGACCCTCTGTTTCCTGAAACAGGCGCACGTGATAGCGCGATATTTTATTTGGATACATTATTTTACTCTTCGTTTTAACGCTACATTTTGCGTCCACTGAATGAAATTCCGATGAAAAGTAGAAAGAGAAATCATCACTTCTGCAAATTTTAGAAATTTATTGTACGTTTATTAAATTAATTGTACTTTATTTATGAATATAATTGAGAAAGTAGAAATTAGATACAGATTTGTTATTATAAAAAAATATTATAATAAACTTTGCATTTAAAATTGTCATAGAAGTTTGCAATTTTATAATGGAGTACACGTATGTAGGTATGTTATACATCTGTATGGTCTCTGATCATTGAATTAGAAGCATTTAGAATTTTTAACGTTTATTAAATATTTTTAATAATATCGTAAACGTTAAATTCAACCCAATATTTTAATTCTCATCTAAAAACGTTGCTGAAAAATTCTTACGTAATTTTTTCATTTTTTTAAAAATATTTTTATTTAGTTTAAATTCAAAGAAAAATAAATACTTCATACATATTAATTTGCATACGAATAACCATATTTTTCTAAGGGTAAAGAATATTTCACATTCGAATAGAATGTAAAAAAATACTCATGTCTTATAATTTTTCGTCTCAGTTTCATGTTAAATGAGTCACAGTATCTCAGGATCATAGTACAAGCATAATAGCTCTTAGCAGATAATTTTTTGTAATGAAAAATTCCTGACATAATATTTTAACGAGTGTTTAAATGCAAATGGCAAAAGAACGGAATTACCGTGCCTCAGTTTGCCTATTTTGATGTGTGAATAAGTGAGAATATACAGTGCATCGTATAAAACTAAAAACAAAGCGTTGGTAGTAAAACTTTGTTTCCACCCTCCATGTGTTAGTGAACGTGTTCTGGTTACTTCCGTGTATGTGAACGAATTTTTTGACCAGGGATTGAAACTGCAACGTTGAAAATAACTGTTATATAAAAGTTCTTTGAAAAAAAAAGTCAGAAAGAAACTGTATTCTGGACAACTGTTATAAGTAAATCGCAGAGTTTTATGCATTTGTGAAAAATTTGAACGTTAAATATTACTCGGATTGTGTACGATTGGCAAATGTATAAAATACTTGTGTACATATATATGTGTAATATATACCATCTCTATGAAATTAAATAACGAAATTATATTTCAATTACTCTCTAAATTAATTAGTCTTCTCAGTTACGTATCTCAGCGTGTTCGCGCGATTTCTTTCCATGACTTTCGGCAATCCACTCCAATGAACCGCGCTGCGTACACGCGTGCTCGGATGCAGCCGAGCGAGCACACTCGAAAGAGATAAATTCACCTCGGCGGAGAGAAAACGGTAGGCGATATTCAAATGCAAGAAACACGCGAGTGCAAATGTACACTGTAGCTGAAACTTTCCGCGGCTGCGTTTGCTGCCGCGTGGAAACTTTACGACGAAGAGTTCTCCGCTAGCCCCGAAAGAAGCTTACATTAGTTACGGTTATGGTTGCGCGGTTTCTTTTTTCCTTCTCCCCTTTCCTTTTTCTTTTTTTCTTTTTTCTTTTTTCTTTTTTTTTCTCCATCCCCATCGCTACGCGATGGGAGAGAAACACTTTAAGATCAATAAAGCCGGTCGAACCGACGCAAAGTCGATGTAACTCGACGGGCCATGTTCAACATTCCCGTCACGTCATCTTCGCTGCGCCCACCCAGTGCAAAGATAAAACGCGCGAAAGTAAAGGGGGATCCGCTCAAATGTCTGGAAGTACTGATTGCGATAAGCGTAAACTCGTTACGCGATAGGGTGTGTTGAGTTTGCGATCTGTTTGCTTCGGCTTCTACTCTGTGCTGTTTTTTTTTTCTCTCCTTTTTTAATATTGAATTAAATTAGAATATTTTGAGGTGAAGATCGTGAATTTTTTTTCATACAAGTCATGAAAATATTCGAACATTTATCGTTGAAGAATTTTTATATTTTTATTATGTGTGCTACGTAAAACATCTCGGAATTTCATTAATTTGTAATTAGAGAGTGTTATGATTATATTGGTAAAATTTGGGACAGAAGAATATATATACTTTCGGAAACATTTTGTGAATACATCTGTTGTACACGTACATATCAATGAGTTTTGAGATATCTACAAAAATTACAAAAGTGACTTTATGCTGTAGAAGAGTTTGAAATATATTTTCTAGAATATATCGTATATTAGTATTTCAGTATAAATAAAAAGTTTTTATATGTATTTTTTAGATTTATTTCGAAACTGATCAGTGTAATAATAATTCACACTTCATACAGAGTTAATAATAAATTAATAAAATTTTCAAGATGTTTTACACCTAACACACTGATCAAGAGTATATTCCCGTGAATGCTCGGATTTTCGTGAGCAACTAATATAATAGATTGCTCGTGTCGCGTTCTATGGTAGCCGAGGTGAAATACAGAGATTTCGATCTTTCCGAATTGAATGCTCAGTTAATGGAACGAAACGATTGAATCGGTCGCCGCTATTGTTTGATTTTTGCTCAGACGTCAATGAACGAATTGACATGCAAATGTGCCAGCTCCTCCGACCGTCGAGCCGTTGTTTCTCGTCGCATTATTCTTTTTTTCCAGCTGCTCGGTCGGATTATCAAGACTCATCGTGGCGTATTCGCTGCTACAATTATTCAACGATATTTATTGCCTTGGCGTCGCCGTCGAGATAGGAAAGTTTATGCTGTCGTTTTGTCGACGATCATCGCGATCGTTCGTATCAATTCCAAGCATCGCGATTTTTCGCCAAGATCGTGTCAGTTCTATTCACGAGTTCGGTATTTAAATCGATGGAAAATTACACGTTGTTTTATGACAATGTACTAATGTATTAATGATTAATGGACAGCGTTACGGTTAAAATTAAATAAAATACTTTATAATAGCATATAACATTTGCACGTGTGTACATTACTACAACTGTGTATAACGATCAGTTTCTAATTTACCTAGAGATTTGTACATTTCGTGTTTGAGAAATTTCAATAATATTTTCTAAAAATATACAAATAAAAGTTCATATACAGTTATTATCTCAGAAATTTCCTCCTTCGTTTCTCACATACAAGTTACATACTGCAATCATCGACAATTCGAACGTGAATATACGAATTTTATTAAGCTTTTCCTCATATATGTACATACATGAGGCATAAATAAGCGTTATACATTTTCGATATTTATAACGCATTAATATCTTCCTGGGGCCGTTCGATACTCTGTGTTGTCGATGGCCATTCCCGACCCTTTTTTTCATCCATCGATAAAAATGCTAGCCTTGTCCCGAAAAGCAGCTTACGCGGAGAAAAAGGGAAACCGCGGGATTGAAAACCTCACCGCGCGTCGCTTCGTTTATTTGAAAGGTCCACCACACGTAAGCAAGTGGCACGCCGAGATAAAGTTCAAATCTCCGAAGTAATAAAAACGAATACGGGGGCCAATATATCTGGCGATGGAGCCTTTCTTTCTCCTGTGCTGGCCCGGCTTTCACTATATATCGTCTGCCAAAGATTCAGCCATACACATAATTTTTATCGCCTCTCTTTCCTTTGTGAAATCAATATTTTTAAACATGAGATCAGTCAGTCTCGAAGATTCCTCACACTTGTCTATTTTATTTCCTCTCTCAATTTGTGGTCTGAGTCTTGATAGAATTATTTTTCTCGCTTTCTATCTATTCTATTTGTTTTTAGTAATAATTGCTTTCAAAAACAATTTGACACTAGATTTTTATATTCGAAACATTGAAAGTGCTGTTATAAATAGTGTAGTAGTTCTGCTTGAAGAATCATTTTAATTCGTTAACAAACGTTGACAACTCTTTAATTATCTACTTATTATTTCTTTTCATGGTTAATAAATTATATTCGTGCATTTGTATTTGAAAAAACAAACGAAACTATAATTTATAACAACGTATTGAATATCGCTATGATATTCATTTCTTAACTTCGCAAAGTGAATACGTCTATTTCAATTGCATCTGTTATATTGTCAAGTAAGAAAAGAACCTAAAACGGCCAACGTGAGTCCAATATACTCATCCCCTCCCCCTCCCAGAAACTACATAGGCGAAAATTCATTCCTAAACAGAGCCAACTCTCTTTAGAAACGATATTTCATACACTTCCATTTCACGTTCGTGCACTGACCTACTCTCCACGAAGCGTCAGCTTTCGAAAGCATCCAAGCTGACCGAATAAGCAACAGTTCTCGCCGCTGTACCCAAACCTGTTCCCAAACCTCTTCCCTGTCGTCTCTTCTCCTCTCTCTCTTTCTCTCTCTCTCTCTCTCTCTCTCTCTCTTCTCTTTGTTTCTCCGGGTGGCTCCTTGACAGTCCCGGGCGACAACAGTGTGGCAAATTAAATTAAATCCGCCTACAGGGCAACGCGATCGATAGATTTTCATTTGGCGTGGAAGCGTTTTCGATTGGAGCGAGCGGAACGTGCAAGGGGAAGAGAGGAGCGAGGCGATGCAACGACGCCGTAGAGACGAAAAAGAGAACGAAAGAGCAAGGGCGAAGTGAAAATATTGCCTCGCGGCCCTTTCGTCCCCATCGGTCTCTCTGACGATCGTTCACCCTCTCCTCCGCGGGTGTCACCCTTCCAACCCACTCTGTCTTTCTTTCTTTGTTTCTCTTTTTCTCTCCCTATCTCTCTCTCTCTCTCTCTCTCTCTTTTCCCTGTTCTCTTTTAGTCTTCGTTTCTCGTTCGGTGCCGTAGCAGCGCTTGAATTGCCAAAGATTAATCTGCCGATTTATTCAGCAATCACGCAGTCAGGCCTGAATTCTTTCTGCAGCCGGCACCACAGCGACACCGTGCAATTAATAAACCAAACTAGAACACGCTAGAATCTTAGATGAGACTCGCACGACGAATTATTTATTCGCCGGGATAGCGAAAACCGGTAGTCATCATGTTTATTGGATAAGTTGAGAGCCAGTTGCGCGGCACATGCGGCTGTGTATGTGTGAATGTTTGAACGTGTCTAATGCGATTTTGGTATCGAAGAACTGAGACCCGCTAATGGGATGTAGAAATAATAAGTGAGTTTGTGGATCGGTGAAAATTGTTGGTCAGGAATATTTTAGTGTGAAACTGAATGGTTTAATAGACAGAAAATTGACGCAATGTACTTGGAATGGAAGAAAAGGGTAAAAGTGAAAAGTAAGTATAAGTAGCGATACTTATTGTTGATATTTGAGTTCCTCTCCTATTTTCAATTCTCTCTCTGGGAAAGTTAAGCATTTTCTAATGATCTACGTACTCATTCCCGAATTTCCGAATCGCGCGTGTTAATTATTCTCGCTTCAAATTCTCTGTTTCGGTACACGTGAACATACATCTTTCGTTCGTTGTCTAATATTTCTCAATCGATTTATCGAATGATTTATCGTACCGACTCAATCACTTTAATTCAAACTGACTTTATTCCGAATAAGAAGTTTCCGCGTATTCCTTTCAATCTACATAAATTTATATTCACCGCGTTATCAACAGACATTTACAAGCTGTCGAAGAGGCTTTATTACAATATTCATGAAATATGAATTCCACGTTTCTTGAGAACTCTCGTCGATCTTTCAATTTACAGCGAAATAAAATAAAAATAAACAAGGTACGACACTTCGAGATGACCCATCGATAGGTAGAATGAATTTGATCGATTTGTTAAGAAAATGGAACAGATGCCGAAAAGGAAGGGTCTTAAAGAAACGATAAGTTTCGCGATAAGCAGGTCAAGCTGAAACGATTTCGCTATAACGATGTTATTAGTTTCGTTGAACTGAGGAATGTTAATCGACGTTATTGATTTTCGTCGTTCGAGGAGATAACAGCATGATTAATACACGAAGGCGACGTTGATAATAGCTCCAAAGGGCAGAGCTCTGCGACAATAAGCAATCGTTGATCGTTACGGAGCAAAGACGTAGCGAATGAAAGCGACTAACTCGCATCTAAAAGCGTCCGTGCAAAGAGTTTTAGCTGATTGAATTTTAGCAATAAATGGACGGAGCCATGCTTTCTGCTCATAAGTGGCGAACTATCCATACCGATCAATGAGGTTAAGTGTCTGCATGGGTTTATTTCGAGCAGTTTCGATAGCAAAGTACGCCGCGCACACCGCCAGCCGAATAGTATTACGAGCAGCTATTGCTGCTATTAACCACTCGTTAT
Source organism: Frieseomelitta varia (assembly GCF_011392965.1). Classification (NCBI taxonomy): domain Eukaryota; kingdom Metazoa; phylum Arthropoda; class Insecta; order Hymenoptera; family Apidae; genus Frieseomelitta; species Frieseomelitta varia. The sequence continues at coordinate 989,093 of NW_025110009.1, read as the reverse complement.
TTCGTTATCGATCGGTTTCTAAGCTTTATTTCGGCGCGCGTGTACGAGTAAATTATAATTCCGACGGGTTATTACGATGCAGGCAGTCCTAGTTTCCGCGATGGCATCGTTTGAAAATTTATTACCTATATTCCCTTGTATAATGCAATAAGGAAAATTTTTCAAATATCCCTATTGGATGGAACATAATGCGATATTGAAGAATTAATGCGAACATGGAGGAAATCAGATATTCAATGAAAATCATTCTAATAAATATGATTCATATAATTCATAATGTGAAACATTTTTTTTAGATAATTTTCACATTGAGTTCCTAATCGTTAAAAAATTCGTATCAGTTCCTCGATATAAAGTATTCTGCAATATATATCTATAGTGTATTATGTTTGCACGAGGCAATTAGAGACTAAGCATAATATTAAATTAAATTATGAATCACGTTCATAATTAGAACTATAATATATTTACATAATTAATTATTTATTTACATAATTAATTTACAAATTTTAGAAAAAATAGCTGGCTCCTGCAATTGTTTCATTTATTTGGACATCTGTTGTATATTTTACATTTCCCGTGATAAAATGAAACGAAATTAAAAATTCCAGGAACGAGTAATATAATCCAAAATTATTGCGGCTTCCAACGTACAACGATACCAATCGACAGTAAAGTGCAATTAATCAAAACTCGAGTGATACTAAAAAATAATACCGCGATACAACATTGTAAATGCTCGAATTGAAGTGTTCAAATTGCAGCAAATTTGCCACAGGGAAATTCCTCCTCGAGAGCTGTTTTCTACTTCGAATTTTCGCTAGACCGTATACTCTACATAAAGAAACTAATTTCGAGAGGAGATTTTCGAAACTCGTACAACTAAATGCAACCGGAACAGAACGCGGAGGTAAGCAAAGGGACGGAATTTCTTATCGCGAGACGTGTGTAATCTCTTGGTTACGCGAGAGTTTACATTCATACGGTTCCTCCTTTTCTCGGTATCGTGAAAAGGAATCTTGAACTCTCGCATCGAACCGCTGTCGAATAACGCGAAACGAAATTGCGAGGTGAATAACGTTATGCGCAAAGTGCTGGGGCGCGCAAGCAAGAAGAAAATTCCCCCTTTTTTCCAATACGAGCTGCAAACGTCGACCGACCTGTGTAATCTAACTTTACAACCTAAGGAAGTGTACACGTATAATATCCCCCCTCAATATGTTCGCGCGAAGAAGATCTGATAAAAAGATCTCCTTCCGGATCTAATACTGAATTTGATAGAGAAAATTGATTTCGATATCAAACCGCTTCCATCGACGGATATTCGAGCATCTACGTTGCGAGGTAATCAAATGTAAAATTTCCACGATTGCTTTAGGTTTCGGTAGGTTCGCACCGATATTTATTTTATTTATTATTCACGTTAATTTTTTACAAGTAGGTAGCTCAATTTGGTACCGATGGTTTACTGTATTTCTTTGTAATTTCGCTTGCGATTTTCAATTGAATTAGTTTATAATTGAACGTGGTTTTCAATTAGCCATACCAAGTTATTTCCTGAAAGTCTAAAAATACAATTTTTGGGCTTGTACTGTTTTAATTTAATTGGAGATTGGTCATATTTTGTTTTCATTTAATTCACCCTCTTCGAAGAGAAAGAGAAAGGTCTTTCAAAAATTAACGACCAGTTACCATGAAATCAGATCAATAATCAATCAATCCTAGCAAACATTATACACTCAGTCACAGAAGTTTAATTATACTTGGATACAAGTATTCAAAGTAGAGTACTTAACGTTTCTATTTTAATTCTAATGTTAATTTAACTGGGAAACTTTGCGAACGAAGTAGAAGTTAGCAGATGGTTAATAAGTTAAATATGGGGAACAAATATTGTAATATTCAGTACATGAAACAAGAGGAATGATTCGAACGAATGATCGATGACGAAACCGTGCGATAAAACTAGTTGCTGGAGTTAAACAAAATGTATCTGCTAAACAGTACCTTGTTGCGATATCTGCTCGGCAAACAAGGGTAACGCTTGTGCTTCCAAGTGACATCGTAGTCTGTTCACTCTGTAACGGATTCCGGGACTCAAGATTGTCAATCGAAACAGGAATTTCGACATGCTTGTTAGCACGTGACTTAAGCGTGTTCCAAGACGTAGCGAAGACAGAAGGCAGAGGAGTGAGTTGGGAACTTTGAATCTTGCAAATAGCCTTGAGGACTTGTTCGTCAGGCTTCTGAAGACTAATAAAGCTACGAACTACGTTCGCGAAGCGAATGGTAGAAACGGTGAGAAGTGATGGAACTGCGAGATAAGGTATGATCGAACGTATCTTCGTATAAAAGTATTTGGATATTTGCAGGCAAGAAACTGCAACGCTATATACTATATTACGTTATTATTATTAGCAATTAAATATTGTTGTTGTCATTGATTAGAATGAATGCCAAAAGAAATTATTTATATATTTAGTACTTCCAACCTCTTACTTCTTACAAATTTATAGGTACTAATCGTTTTTTTATACATAGAATTTTTTTTTAGTAGAACTTGGCCTTTGGTGAAATTAGTTGGTTGTATAGTATTAATAAACGGCGAATTTGTATATATTTATAGAAAATTTGAAGATGCAGAAATATATGAAATAATAAATAATATGCAACTAAACAACGTTAAGTTACAATGATAATTTTAATAAATAATTTTCTATCTAGGTTTCAACATACCATGATGGTTTATAAAGAATTAATTTTATTAGTTTCATATTGTCCGCTGGAAGCTTTTTATTTCTGCTTAAAATCTTGTAGTAGTAGAGGAATAAAGTTATCGATTATTCTTGCCCTTTCTTTTATACATTGAACATAAAGAGATTTTTCTGCCCCAATTGCTCTATAGAAACTATAAATTCACTGGATTCCGGCACAATGAAATTTAAATTTGCTAAACTTCGACTGATCGCGGCAATGTAAAATACGTAATATAATGTTCATTCTTGTGCGAACATAATAACCACAATGACGATGTAAATTTATAAAATTACGAAATAATAGAATGCAGAATTAATTTAATTCTAATTATGCTTGACTGCATCTCTTATACTGTAAACTTGAATTATACTGTTTTCTATTAATGTCATGATATTTATTGACATTATTCTATTGACATCAAAAATTGGCTTATCCTAAATTAAAAATTTTCTAGAAGTAAAATTACTATAATAGAAATAAATTTCCACGGGACTTTTTACATATATACGAAATATCGATTAGCGAAAATATCATATTTCCTTTTTATAGTTTAAAAGTTGTTTAACAATGAATATTCACAGTAATCGAAATTTAACGCTGCTTGACGTTCTCTGTTGAATTATATTTCTGTTTCGTTAGAGAATTTCTTAAATTTAAAAAACATATAAAACGGTAGTTTTCTCATTTGAACTGCATGCGGATGATTTCCTTGGAAAATTAAAAGTCTCTTCCGCGGTTGAAATTCAAGTGACTGACACATCAAGTCAAGTTTCGAGAACTGCAACGGAGTTGAAAAATTAAATTAAGCGTACAAATATTTGAATATGGCGGGATTCACGTTTTACAATAAAGAAGAAAATTATTTGTTCATTAACAGCAACGCAATCAGAAATATTTAATATTCGGTTTAATTACATTAAACGTATTTCCATTACGTTTCACACGAAATTCAGTTCACCGTCACATTGTTCCGAATCGGAATTTGATGCAAAAACAGAGAAATAATCCTAATTAGAAACTAGTGGCCATATCAAAACGTGCAGTTATATTTATCGACTTTCGTAGCCGGTTTGTAATTACAGCTCTTTTCACTACGATACCAGACAATTGCGTACGATTCTATGACCGACGTCTGGATCGGCCGGATTCAACGAGAGAGCGGCTTGAATCCCAAGGCTTCCCAAACTTATTACGTTTGCCTGGCGTTGAAAATAAACGATGAAGCACAGCAGACGGTAAAACCGGGAAATTTTTGTAAAACAAGTGGCTGTAAATCAGCTTGACGTCGTGGAAGCCGACTTTCGAGGTTGCATTAAGAGCTCCGCACGGCAAAGTGTATTGTCAATAATTTAGAAACCCTCCGATGAGGTTTTCTTTTCGAGCGAGCAGCAAACACCAGTGCGAAGGTGATAAGACAAGAAAAAAAAAGATACACGTTGGAGATTTAAATGTTTGTCGCTGAATATAATTTTCTGAGGCAGAAATTCTTTGAAACGGGGAAATTACAATTTTTCAACACTTTTTTGTTATTTCAAATATAATTCAATAACAATAGAAATGCTTCGTGTTCATTAAAAGAAAAACTAATTTTCGCTCTAATAATCCTATTAAAAAATAATAGAATTTTCTACGTTTTCTCTTTTTTATTAACTATAATAGCAATTAACACAGTTATACGAGATACAAGTTATTGGTGCAAAATTAATTTGTCACGTATCTAAATACTTCAATCACGCTTTTACGATTGTGCAAACGAAAACGAGCACACATATACGTACATTTTTCTTCTTTATTTTTTTTTCCAATAGAATAGCTAAAAATTTAATTTTCACGCGCTCGATATTGTTCAAACAGAAGATAACAAATAAATCAAAACGGGAAACTTACACGCACGGGAACAATATTGATTTCTGTTTCGGTAAAATCGGCGTACACGGTAATTGTTTTATTACGAATAATATTTGTCAGAGGGGCTGTGGTAAAACCCTATCTCGCCGCGCGGATGTAGCCAGTAAACACATCCGCGGATGTGGTACAAATGCCCATGGAGTTCCGGACGGGGTTCGTTTTCCCCGAAACTTCCTAACCACCGATGCAATCTCGTATCTCACGATGTAACGTTCACCCTTACCGCTATCGTTTGTCAAATTTAGTTTAGCCAGGTTAATTATTACGTATTCCCACCCGCTATATTGTTTTTCACTTGGCTACAATTACTATTCATATTCAATGAAGTTATGTTACAATTATTATATTGTGTTGCAGCGTTCTTATCGTACGGTCTAACTCGTTTGTTTCAGTGGTAATATGATACTATCGAAAACCTATAATACATCATATTATAAATTATACACCTATGAAAATAAAAAAATCAGAAAATAATATAAAAATTTGTCTAGATTTGTCATAAATAATTCTATTATAATATATTCGTATTGAAAAAATTAAGTCATCGTTGATCATCTTTGTAATTATCAGTACGTAAATATCATTGAGCTGTTCTTTTGAATACGTTTAATACGTTTAACAAGTTCTGACAGAACTGTTCGCTTCATGTATGGAATTTTAGTATGTTCACTGCTGATAATGAGACATTTAATTTGACATTTATTTAAACATTTAAATATCAGCTTTCATGACAGATAATTCACGTAAAAGGATATATCCATAGAAATTTTCATGTACCATCGTCTCCTAAAATATTAGCATGTTACATATATACTATCAACCCTAAATAAGTCCAACTTGATAATAATGAGCTAATTCGCTCTTATTGCTCGAAATAAAAACTCTTACAAACCCACGACTAGAATCATCGTAGAACTACGAAAGTACCATCAAAAGAAAAACAAAAAAAAGAAAAAGAACGATTACTGTACGTTCTTATCTCTGTGACGTTTGAAAATTTTATTTCCCTCCACAGAGGAAAAGGAGGTGCAACTGCAAGTTTACGCCTTGGTCTAATTTTAATTGCCATCGTCGTGGCTGTTTCGACCGATACCGAGACGATCATGGTAGAAAGAACGTTTCAAGTAACTGTTATTGCAGTCTCCAGTTCCCAATCCAGTTTCTTACCCTCTCTCCCCTTCTCTCTCCCTCTCTTTTCCTCACTTTTTGAGTTTATTCGTGATACTCGCTTGTGGCAAGCTGGGACCAATGAAATCCAGCCATTTCCAGGCGACCACTCGACCGGTGAATCTTAAAGCTGCTACCGCCGGATATTTGCAGCCGGATCGAACGTTCGCCCATCCGTGCCGAGTTTCCGTCGAATAAATTCGAATAGCCACGTGTGTCCTCCCCCTCACGATGCTCGTATACAAGGATTATTCAAATTTCCGGCAACCCGTTCCCTGGTGGAAAACCCGCGGTCGGAGACGTCCTCGGTGCTGGTCGAAGAGAAAAGAAGACAGAGAAAGAGAAAGAGAGAGAGAGACTCGTTTGCTAGGAAATATAAAATAACGCGATCCCCGTGCAAAACGATTCAAAGAGATTCCGTAAGACAATGGCCTCTATTCAAAGAACTCGCTTAGGATGCAGAAAGATGTTTTCCCGGTCTCTGTTTGCTCTTTGTCCCGGGGAAAGTTCCTCCCCGGGCATAGTCCTTTCCCTGTCGCGGACGTTTTTAAGGGAATCGTTCAGGCTGAAAATAGAGCGCGATATTAAAACGGACGCATGCTCGCGGTGGGTCGCCATTGGAATTGTCGAAATGAGAACGGGGTGGAGCATTTCTTGGGAGTATCTGACAGTATTGCATTAATTTATTAGAAATATTTTAGAGGCGTAGTAGATAGAAGAGAATTTAAAGGGAGGATAATTTTCAAACTTTGCAACTCTATGATTAATTTGTAAAATTTTCAATTTTTCAATATTTACATTGAAACAGCTACTGGCGAGTCTGTTTAGATCTTTTTGCTTGACTATGTACTCGACAGAAATATTTTAACATAAAAAAAGGGGACTGATCTAATGGATTCAAAAATATTATAAACCTTCTGAATATAGAAGTAGACCGAAGATTTTCGATCGTTTGAAAATTTGCTAGAAATAATTTATTTAATTTACTTTAGTTTAATTGAATGACTCAAGTGACATCAGTCTGTGTAATTTATATTTTATAAATATTCAACAGAGTGGTGAAAATGCGATGTAATATCGCTAATTAATTTACAAAACGTATGAAAAGATAAAATTCCGCTTCTGTTTTACTATTAACACGATTCAAACTATTTAGCAGTGAATTTAATCGGAGAATCGTACGAATAGTTGAATGTGCTTCTACGTAAGTTATGACTCGCTTTGCGTGTTAACTGGAAGTAGTTAGCATTGTAATAATATTGCCAAGTGTGTAAAGGACAATTTATCAAGACCTTTTGTGCGAGTTGTGTTATATTTCGCGAGTTTCGTTAGCGTTAAGAGTGAAACGTAAGATTGTATCTCTTTCGCGCCGTGTAAATGCTATAAACGAGGGACGCTGGTATATTATTTCGGAAAGTGAAAGATCGTGAATTAAAAAGTAAAGAATCTACAATGTCTGCTATGTACATTCGTATTTTTAATAATATGTAGTACAATATTTAGCTACTTAATTGCTTAATTAGAGTCACAGGAGATGCAATTTTAATACGAGAAAAATATTGTTAATAATTAGTTTTTTTATTTAAAAACTTGCAAACACTATCTCTTATAACACATCTTATCATCCAATATCAATTACTATAGTCATTCGAAATTAAAGTTGTTAATATCCTAATTTCTGTTTAAAGGCCTCTTGTCCTAACTGGAACTTTGTCAAATTCTATCTTTTGCACAACAATTAATCAATTATTCCCAATTGTTTAATAAATCGCCAATCGATCATATTTACTCATCAAATTCACTCACAACAATGGATACGATAACCTTTCGAATCCACAGATAATTTCACATCGATCGGCGATAATCCCTCCGGGAAAATTTACGGAATCGCGACGTTAACACAATACCGCCAGGAATTGGGATCATAATTGCCAAACAATAATGCATACCTCGTTTCGTCGTTTCGACCTATTGTCGAACTTCCATTTTGTGAAAGCGAGAAAAAACTCGATGAAAGCAAAAACAGGAACCGAAAGGGAGAGGGGAAAGAAAGAGCAGCCTCTGTAGCCTCTGTGTGTACGCTTTCGCGCGAACACGCTTTCGTATGTCGTACTGTATACAGCTTCGTGCATCTCACTCTTCTGAAATATTACCGTCCACGCAAGCTTCACACTCGCCGTTCGCTTTTAACGGCACCTAGACGGTGACACGGTTTGTATCTTGATACGATAGTCTAGGCCAGTTTGGTTGGTTCCTCACGTAAACCTGTCGCAAACCGTTGCCAACCGGTCCCGACAAGCTACTGCATTTTGTAGGTCAACGCCGGTTCCACCGTGAGGGTGGTTGACAGTTCCTGAACGGGTAGTGGAAGAAATAGGGGATGAGCGGCAAAGGGTGAGATAGTCGAGAGTCGACGCTCGGTTGTACGTGTCGCGAACAATAGCCCCGAGGGTACACGGCAACCTGATGTCACTTCCTGCGTTGGTGAAACTGCCCTAATTGTCCCCAACTGTACTCACAACGGCCACCCTTGCCTCCGTCCCCACCCCTCGCGGCGCGTCGAGCGTTGCGAATCGTTCTGTTACTCTGTCCACGTTGTACTTTCATTCAGAGACGATTTGCAATGGGAGGTAAGAAGAAGAGAGAACCGAGAGGATCGTGTTATCAATGCATAGTGTGTGTTCGCTTTTGGTATTTTGTTATATAAAATGATAGTAAAAGATTTGTATCTTTGTGACTTAAATTGTAGGGCCTGTCGTGTGTGTTGGCAACAATAAAACTGTGACGATAAATTCATATTATCAAGATTTATGCTACTGACACATAATCCATAAATTTTCCTGATTAAAATATTCAGTATCCTATATTATTGTAATTACTGTTATTCTGTGGAAATATAATTTGCTTTGCATTGAATGAAATTAAAAGTAAAACACCAAGTTACTAAATATACTATTAGAAATGTTACTGAACGATACAATGAATAAGTGAAATTCTTAATTTTCCTGGGTCAATTGAAAGTTATGCCATGTTAATATTATCAATCGTGGAATGTTCTGCTTCGTGATACAAATGTTTTAAAAAAAATATACACGACAGCCTTAAGGATTAAATACATCACTTTCACTTAAAATCTCGAAACCAAACCAGTTCAAGAATTCATCAGACATCTCCTGTTTTACAACACAAGCTCAAAATATTATTTCCAATTACAATTGGTAACAAAGGTTCAGGTTCACTCGTCATAGGCTTTCTCCATTCTGCTTTAACACTTACTCTCGCACTAGACAGTGAAACAGACAGTTCGCCTCTCTCTGTCACGTAGCACCTGATAAATGCTTTCGAGATAACAAGGAGCCTAATCAGGGAAGGACAATAGGGGTGGCCTATCTTGTGTGGAGGCGAATTTTGCTGCCGTTTCGTGCCATAATACGATATTCATGAGCCGATTATGACAGCACGTAGCCGTATAAGTAGGGCGCACTGATGAGTTATTAACTTCCATAATCTAACAGACGAGCGTGCAACGATAGAGCGAGAGAAATAGAGAGAGAGGGAGGATGGGAGGGAATAGAAAGGGAGTAGGGATACCCGGTGATGCATTGTCAGTAGTCCTGAGCACGTCGATTACGGATTAGCATCCGCGATTCCCTCACAGAAGATTCGTAATTGCTTTGCCGTGGCTTCAACCAGCCTTTGGCCCCGACTTTTCATCAGCGATTCAATTATAATTTGCTTGATTGTTACTGGGGGGGGGGGGGAGACTCGAACGTGCTGTATGCGGTGCTAGAGGGAAAGTCGTCAACGACGGTTCTCAAAATATGAGAGAGATTCGAAGTAATTAAATCAACTCTCTTCCTGAATGGAACTCGAGCAGAAGTTTCCTTTCATTTATTTTGTTACGATTGACCGAAATTCTTTTGTGGTTCACCTATCCAGGTGAATGGAAATTCATTTTGTCGTACTACTTGTCAGTCTTTCCTTTTTTTTTCCTTTTTTTTTTTTTTGTAGAAAAGAAGAAAGAATATGAGAGTCTTCATCCGATGAATCGGATTGTCGCGAAAAGCTCGCGGCAAAATTTAATTAATTATCCGGGAGTGAGATTTTCGTTGTTCTGATTCTTTATTGGTATGTAATTAACTCTCGAATGGTGTGATTGGACCATAACGAGTTTTCAGTTTAGTTGAATTCTGTTATTAACGTCTGTCATGGACAGTGCAAGATATAAAATAAAATCAAATGCTCTAAATTTTAGCAATTTAACAGAAATTCGTAATCCAATAATACAATTTGAAATTTATTTTATTCAAACCATTGAGAACCAAGTAATTAGTAATAATTTTATAAAATAGTAGATTCTAGATGGAATATAAAGCTAACTCTTGGATTTTTCTTTCACAACCTCAATGTTAAAAAATGAAATTTAATAATACAAATCGGATAAAAGATTAATAAGTTAATTCAATAAAAATTTCGAACATTTAAATGTACTTATATTCGTCTCTCTCAGTCAATGAATCAACATTTTATTTATTTCATTTATTAAATTAATGCCTGTTAAACCTTTTTAAATAATTTCAGCCTCTATTTTTCATAGCATAGCTAATAACGTGTGTGTTAAAAAATTTCCAAAAATGTAGCGTGGAGAAGTATATATGTAGAGTAAAAGGAGCGATATGGTAGTAGAGCGCAAGTAGTAGTAATCTATCATTAGTCAGACTGAAGATAGCAGGCAGTGTTCAAACTTTCTACGTATAATTATCGTTCTAGAAACTTCTCAAGAGTTATTCATTTTAATCGATACTTTGAAAGTATGAACACATTCATTAGCACAATGCTGCATAATAATGTAAAGAGCCTGTATTTGTGTACAATATACGTTTCTTTATACATACATAATATTCTAAAAATATTCGCATTTATTACTTATAGTTATAATTTTAAATAAGCGAAACGAACCTCTGCCTAAATTTTAATTTCTTTAGCTGAAGAATATAAATTTGCACAAAAGTCCACGGCCAAATACGCGCATGTGTTCTTTAATTCTAATTTAAAATTGCATTCGAATTTTCTCAGCATCTAAATAATTTAGCAGTTGTAGAGATGTAATTTAGTCAAATTACATCGAAATAAATGCGAATGAATGCTAATTGGCGTGCGATGCTCGGTTGCGAAGAAACAACGAGCAAAGAGTGAATATCCACCTGCAATGGAACGCTCGAATAATGAGAAAAGCCATATTCAAGCTGACGTCCTCTTAATGGCACATCGTGTGAACAGCGTCAAATCAACATCGACGCATTCGCATGATTATATGCAATTTAAATATAAATGCGTTCACTTCCATAACCGAGCAGCATCGACACTTCTCTCATCTCGAATCGAGATGATCCGTCTGCTAAATGTCAGACAACCAAAATAAATTCGTGCATTTTTCGTGCATGTACATTTTTGTTTAGCTAATATCATGATAAGATATGCTTTATTTCTGATATTTTCGTGTATTGATAATACGCATAAATATCCGTCCAACCAATGGAAATAAAACGAAAGGAGAATTTATTTACCTCGACGTTCAATTCGACTGTATTTTCGGAATATGTTCTCGCTGAAATTTTGAAAATTTGATGGTTCTTTTCAGCTGGGAACTTTTCTTTTCATCAGAAGATCATTCTTACTGACTTGAGAAGGTTAAGATCTACATGTTCTGCCTAAGATTGTGCACGATTATTTTTGCCTAAAACTTTGAAAACAGCTCCTTTCGCGGAAAATCGATAATAAACATTTATACACCATTCTTCGCTATCTATCTTTTTTCCCCTAATGAAATATTAGGTCCTCGAAGGGTTATTTTCACTAGAAAAGAGAATTTCCACTTTCTCAAATTTGTTTGTTTGTTTCTCTCTCGCTTTTAGTTGTTTTACGTTCTTAACACAGCGAAACGAAATAAAAGTTTCTACTTTGTTCGCGGCTTAGCCGCGTGTATTCGCATGTGTATACACTGGCGTGTTGCGCATAATGCCCCGTCTCGTATCATCAGTATGTATAACGTTAGCCGTGGAACAAAGGGATTTAAAGTGACGCAATTCAGAAGTCTCGAATGAATATTCCGAATGAGGGGAACCTGGTAGTGGGTGCTTGTAAAGTGCACGACCGTGGAAACTTAAGGGCCATTCATTATTTCTTAGCCAGTAGTAAGATTCGTTGAACGACCGGACGACCAGGATAATATTTAACGAAATGGGAAAAGGGCAGCTACACTGTTCCTTTTATTAAATCAAACAGAAATTGCCGGTGTTCGTTCCTTATATTTCTCTTTCTTTACTTTTGCCATTGTATTTCACTAAAAAGAAAGGCGAAAAAAAATCTTTGTTTCTCGAAATACGTAGAGAATAGAAGAATTTTGTTCTCTTTTCCTTTGTGTGTACGTGAAATATTATATTAATAATTACGTGTACGCGTTAGTTGGAACAAAGAGAGAATAGTTTTCAGAAAATTGATATTCAAGAATGAATGGTTTGGGAAAGAAAATTATGAATTGTATGAAAATTATGAGTATTTAGATATAAGTATTTAGTAAAAGTATATATATATCTTGAAGTCTTATCACGAATTGTGATATCGTTCGTGTTAAATCTGAACATCTTGGTAAATATCTATTCTTTAGTTAAGTTTTGTAAATAATTTTGTAAAAAATCACGACATTTTTATTAAACCAGAAAGGGACATCAAAATATATTCGTATTATTGTCGTGATAACAACCAAAAACAGTACTCATTTGCTTTAAATATAGTAATTGTATATATATATATTTAACCAAGAACTCTGATAAATGCACGTAAATATCTGTGACTGATAGCATTTGAGAAAGAAGTTTAAAGAAAAAGTTTAAAAAGTTTAAAGTTTAAATTCAGTTAAAAAGCTTTCTTAATTAAAAACTCTGGAACGCATAAAAAGTTTCTCTTTCTATGCCCGAACGACGGTCTTCGGCTAAAGGTTAAAATGGTCATAAATCACGAATGGTAATTCACTGGAAATGCTCCAGTCCATTACGTAAGTTCCGTATAATCAGCTTATAGTGAGATTTACTTACATATCTCTCAGCCAGCTTCCTTCCTTTTAAGTACAGCCTCCCTGATTCACACTGTTTACTTTTCTGCTCTTGCTCTGCGGCCTGCGGCTACGGGAAGCTGTCAGCGAGGCTGGTTCGATAAAGTGAAAGGCAATCGGGGGCTTCTGGTCTCCGTTCGATACAAGCTTTTCGATAATACCGAAATTGGAACGGCGAATGTAACTTCAGAGAACATTCTACGTATTTATATAATCCCCTCTAACCCTCAACAGGTATAGTTAAGAAATGGCTATGTACACTCGCTCGAAGTTCTAACACTGGTATTGCGTTTGCCTCAATCAAGTGTTAACGTAATAGCAACTGCGCTACAAAATATACGTGCAATTTTAAAAATTTCATCATCTACGACAAATACTGCATGTCAAAAATAAAGTGTCTTGAAACTTTTGGAAGGGAGTATTCATACATTACTGTTTGAATCATTTGGAGATTTTGATTAGCTTCCAGAGGGCAGTGGCTAAATTTTGAACAAACGACAAATTAATAATTAGAGAGCAGCGTGTCACCACGTTTCTATTTATAATTACAATATTCATTTTTTTCACGAAAAGGTACGATAGAATTTAATTCATCAGGGAAAGGAGGATGCTTCAAATTTCTGAATTCAAAATTCAAGTGATAAGATAATTCGTTTGCCTCGGGCAATAAGTTGGGAAGACACAACTATGATTATACGTATTTCCACTCGTGCAACGTCATAAAATCATGCAGTTCAGTCGCTTCAGCGCCAGAAATAATGAATTCGAATCTTATTACGTTCCGTTGCTGTACACTTTCCAAGCTATTTTTAACGCAGCTATTTAATTACAAAAACCTTTAATCGACGTAGTCACGCGACGGTCAAACAGAATATATCCCACGATGGAATCTATTTCGAACGAACTTTCAACGAATCTCCTCCCGTACTGGCCGACTCTTATTCATCGTTTCTTATTCACCGCCGGAAGTCCCGATTTATTTAAATTTCAAAGCAGCTCGAACGATGGATATCAGTGGGATAATATTCGTAGACACTATCGATTCGTTGATTAAACAAGTCTGCCGACAAAGCGAGCTAGACTGATTCGAAATTAGTCGAATGTAAGGAAGAAAAACGGGCCGGCGAAAGAAAAACAGAGGGATGAAATGCAAATACTCGTACTCGTTCAACTTGGGATTTTCGGGGCTGATCATTTCACCGTGGATCGAAACAAGCTCGGTGAACGTTTAATTATTGTAAGTAAAGGCTAGCTTTGTGTTTTTTCTCTCTCTCTGTTTTATTATTTTGAAAATACATAGGGAGTTATCTGTTTTAATCGACACTTTGAAAATCTAAATATTTATTAGTAATAAAGAACTATACTTGTATATATATACAATACAATACAAGTCAAACTTGTATAAATGTTTTCACAATATTTATATTAATTATATAATATAATATATTAATTATATAATATACTATATTATAGAGTGCGGATTTTCATACATTTGTACAAAAAGTACACAACCCTTTGTAAGCACTTTAACCCTTTATAGAACAGTATTGCGAAGCTATTAAAAGAGAATTGAAATATGGAAAATTCAATTCGAGTCTCGATATTGTAATTCTTAAAAAATTTTATCATTGTTTTTAATTATCTGTCTGTTATGGTATGTACAAGTATGACTAAAAATGTTTGCTGAATTTCAATGTCTGCCACGTATTATACATACACTCACAAAAATGTATATACACTTTTACGTATAGTATGAATCAATATAATCAATATACTTTACGTATAATTAACAGTTATTTAATTTCGAATATAATTCCAATTCATTCCGCTGAACTTCGAGTTTTCAGATGTTGTTTTTAATCGTGAATCTTCAACGCGAAAGGTTCAGAAGAAAAACGATCACAATCTCTGTTTAATTATTGTAAGTAAAGACAAAACCTGTAGCATTTTTGTTTCTTCTTCTCTCTCTTTTCCTTTACTCTACGATCTTTTAATTTTCGAACAAACACAAGTGTCTCTCACAAATCTAGCTAAATTAGCTTTCCCTTTCTTTTTTCTTTCCATTTAGAAATAGCGGCAGCGAAATAAATTGCATCACGATGATGTTGCAGCTCTGTTTCATTTCATTTCTCTTCCCGTGCTTTTCTTTTATCACGTCATACGATTTTATGCACAGTACGGACGTACCGTCTGTCACAACTGAAACTCGCACGCAGAAGCTTAATTCTCAAACGATTGTAGCTGTTTTCTATGAAAACTTATACACTATTCACCTAATGTACGAAGATACATATATTGCGAACGTATTCGGTTCCATTAAATTATTCGAGCTAATTCTTTCAAATTAAAAACACTCCATCATTAAACTGTCGATGCGTATCAAAATTCATATTCTCGCAAAGATATAAGTTTGCATAAAAATGCAAAACATACTGGCGAAAATTTTCACATTTTGCAAATCTATCCATCCAATGTGTTTACGAATCGAGATACTTGCCTACATTAATCAAAAAGACGCTCCGCTTGTTTTCAAACGCTGTTACACGTCCTTTCTCGCTGCGTTACATTTTCCATCTTGAAATAGAATTACAGGAGGAACAGGTAACCGGATGGAGTGATATTGAATCTAGCGGGAATCGTGTCTACGCATTCGATGAAATAAAAGACAGCGAAAGGAGCCGAGGGACGTTTCCTGTTCCACGGCAGGAAAATGTTTTGATTCCGCGACGTCAACAGATTTTTCTTCTTCTATTAGCTCTCGGGACCCGGGTAAATAACTTTAAGAAGAGGCGAGCAGTATATATATATATATATATATGTGAGACTTTCGACTCTCGACGTTTTACGTGGTATGGTGATATTGCTCTTGGCCGTTTAGACTTTTCCGAGCCGCGTCTCTCGAGTTAGAGGCAAACGAGTAACATTATTTGCGGATTCGACACAAGTGGCGAATATATTGGATTACCTGGGGAACTCATAGTATTTCCTTAATAGTCGGTATACCGCTACAATCGAGGAAACTGCGACTAAACCGCTTTTCACAAAGCAATTTTAATTTTTTTACAGATTGTAAAAACAATTTTATATTCTTATAAATATAATTAAAGAATAATAATAATAAAGAGTCTTAGAAAAGATCTCGAGTGCACTACTTGATCAATATACAAAATTATTTGAATGGTATTGAAAATTTTCATGAATGTGTGCATTACGAATAGATTTCATGCAAATTTATATCTTTGTGAAAAATAAGTTCAGTAATAAATTCATCCACGACGTATTCTTAAAAGAGAAGATTAACTATTATTACTTTCAAGGAGCAGTACTAAAGAATTTAATTGCTTGTATTCTCAGATTTTTAGACTATTTATGTAGCATTCTTTGGATCGTGTATATTAGATAGAGGCTAAGTGAACTTATTACCCAATAATTTTTGTTAGAATATTAATATTCGCAGAAGAATTTCTGCAAGTATCCAAATACTTCCGTGAGCGACTACGTTTCAATTCGCGTCTCGAGATTATTATGAACAGAGTGTTACGTGTAAATAAACCTCTCGAGACGATCGCGAAATTTTATCGTTAATGGTACACCATGCTTCGCTCTAACAAGCCTGTGAAATATGGTCGAGTTAATAGGTTTCTATTAATATCGGTACACGAGCATCGCATATCACTTCAGCGCTACTCGAAGGCTTCCGACGTTAAGTGTTCAATTTTCGTAGCATCGACGAGGATAATATAGCTTCGAGTGTGATATTTTTAAGTTATCGACATATTTCATCATTCATTTTCTTCTCTTATTGTCATCTCTCTAGGTTTGATTCACTTTATTAGTTCGATCTCTATATAGCTGAAGAACTACAAAAAAAAAAAGAGAAAATAGAAATTTCACTGTTATACAATTATAAATTCAATTTCTACATAACGGAATAACCTGAGAAAATAAAATATTAAATTGAAAAAACTTTAATATTTCAACGTTATTTTATATTATTTTGAACTTACTTAAAATACATGTATTGTCCCACATGCAGTTAAAAAACTCGATACGATTCACCTGCTTATATTAATACAAAAAGTTTCTCTTAATTAAATTTCGTTCTTTTCATATTCAAACTTTTTTAATTTAATCTTTTGATCAAGCATTTTCAACACGTCCATGTTCTATCCCAACAGTACTATCTACAAAAACTGCACCCAATGGATCGCGAATCCTCGGCAAATAGACACGCCCCTTTAATTAACTTCTATTAAGATTGAATCTATTCAAGGTTCCATTTCAGAAAACTTGAAATTTCAAAAATCTACACAATGCAAAGATATTCAAAGTAGTTTACTCGTTGCGATATTTAATTGACAAATTGACAATTAGATTTCTACGCAAAATTCTTATCACGAATTAAAATATTAATTTCTTCATATAAAACGAAATTTGCAAAATTTATGATTACGAAAGCTCCTTTCTTCATGTTAAATTTACACATACAACTTACACAAGTCAGACATCCATTTCTTGGATTTCACAAAAATTTAAAATTATGAAAACACCCGCCAGGATAGCCAACGACTCTATTTTAATCGTCATTCACGAACTAAGTAACCATAAAGAAGTTCAGTAACGAGCCTCCATTTTCTCCGCAAACTCGTAATAGCTCATCTTTCTAACGAGTGATAAAACCTAGAGAGGGATGTTAAACTGTTACGTGTAGATATGTATCGCGGTACGATCCTCGAAATGGCCTGTTTTATGTAGAAACGTTTTAAGGACACATTTGACGTGGACGTTGTAACAACGTCCCAGAGTGTCGCAAATTCAGTTACAAGGTTTTGTCGGGCACGGTCATGATCCCATCTGCAGTCGCGGGACGTAAAAAAAGCACCTTTAAGCTCGCCGCACAGCCACGACGGAAACGTGCAAAACGTTGGATAGATCATTTCGGAAACGAAAATCGACACTAGTCGTACGTGTCGAGGTCTGAAATGCGATTGAAAATAAAAGGAGCCTTAAGGCAACTTTCCCTTCGCTTCACTCTCGGTGCTTTTAAGGTTGCTACGTTGTGCGATTAGGAGGAACTTTCATTATACTACTCACAGGAGTGATTAGACTGACTGCAATGATCTTTGTGCAATCTTGTATTTTTATGAATATAATTAATCTAAGCAAAAATTTCTTCACTGTCGTTAAATACTATAACATTCGAAATGAGAATTATATTTATGTTATGTATATATAATTACATGTGAACATTGTTACAATGCTTAATGAATTTCCTTCCATTTTAATTCATTTTTGACTACACTTTTTATGTTTTAAATTCCATTTTTATTTGTTAACAACTTAGAAACGTGAAATTTCGTAAAAATCCGCAGTCCAATGATGGACGTGGCATAATCTAGATAAAAGACTGCCTGCTGTTTCTCTTTTTGTCAATTTTTAATTATAACGTATAATTTACTGTGTATATAATTACTGCATAATAGTTTCATACGCACAGAGTTGAGAATAGCAGTTTAATTGTACATAGTTAATAATAATTAATTAATTATGTTATTATAATTAACGTATCAGAGGTATATTTGCATCAGTGGGGAGAATTAATAATTAAATCAGATTGTTATGATTTGATTAAAATGTTATAATTATATTTAACAGTATAGTATAACGATTAATTGCCTGGTCATTGATGCTGACTGACATCGACGCTGCATCAGCACACACTATGCTGTTACAAAATAGTATATTTAATTTGCTATTTCCTATACCGACGACAAACTTATCACTGTTTTATTATTATAATACTTAATGAATAAGAGAAAGAAGATATTAAATATATACGAGTCTACAACTGAGCAATGAACATTTATTGTACAGACAACTGTTTATTTTAAATTACACGAACTAATTTCACGAATAATATTAGCTTCGTTAAACCTGAGAATTCAAATGTTTCATTCATTAAAACACTCTGCACTGCAACCATAGTCTTTCTCGTGACACAGAGAAACACCTCAGTCGTCACGTTTAATTCGTTTAATTTTTAATACATTAAATTGACAACAAAGTTCTGTCGCTTTATTCCCTCAAATGAAAAATAAAAAAGAAAGAATCAATCCTTTCGTCTGCAATTTCGATTCACTCGATGTGAAGTGAACTCTAATCGTTTCTTATCGTTTACCATTTGATGTATTAACACTGGACCTACTGACGACCAAAGTACAATATTTGCGGCAAAGAAACAAGTGCAAGATACAAGAAGAAATTAATAATACGATAAAGAGCACAAACTTTTGTTAGTATATTTTATTAAAAATCACACGAATATCTAAAAATACGCTGTTATAAATGTATAAAATTTCCATGGACAATTACAAATTGGTCCACTCTGGGTAGTTCTATAGCGTAAATATCCGCGATCGATTGAAACGTCACGATTAAAACCGCGAGAAGCACGCCCCGTTCCAAATTTTTCCACGATCGAGCCAGATTACTCCGCTCGTATTATCTTATATTATCTCAGCGGCGTTCGCGGCTGTGTAATCCGCGTTGGCATCGACACGCGCCTAACTCGCGTCATCAGTATGTATAACGTGGACGCGTAACAAAGGGATTTAAAATCGGCTCGCGCGCGTTCAGAAGTCCAGAATGAATATTCGTGACCAGGGGAACAGGGTGGACGAGGGTGGACAGAACGAGCGGCCAGCAAGCGATGTCCACAGAACTCACAGCCGTGGAAACTCGGTGGCCATTCATTATTTCGCGCTCTGGCCGCACGCTGGCACCGGGAGATGCGACAGAGACGGCGCACGGCGGCGGAGGGCTGCTGAATTAGGGAAAACTGCGCGAGTCCGATTACCATCCTCCAATTTACTTGGCCCGTGTTTCGGTGCGTCCTCCAGGAGCCAGAGAGGAGACCAACTGGCAGCGAAACAAGGAACGAGGACGGGGACAGAGTGAGACGGAAACAAAGAGAAACGGGAGCGAGCGAGGAAGGAGGAAAGAAGTTTTCCAGCGACATACGCGATCGCAACGCCGAATGGCATTCAGGCTCGGTAATTGGAAGCTTGGAGGGTTGAACGTGCGCCCCCTTCTCGTAAGGAGAGATGGCAACTGGCTACACGCAATAATTTCCGCCGGCAATTCGGCAGGCGAACGCGAAAATGGCGGGAAAGCGAGAAGGGAACAGTCCAGTTATCCGCTTAGCGCCGAAGCGCTTGTGTCAAATCCCACTTTTCATCAATTTCCCAAGCTCCGGGACCTAGCCTTCGGATTTCACTTTCCAGGTCGGGGCCAAGATCAGACTCGATCGACCGCGCACTGACTACTCGGCTTTTAGCTTCCGAACTAACGCGAGAGTAACGTGTAATCATTGACTAAAGATAGAATAGAAATGGGACTTCGTGTTCTCTCGAAGTCTGATTGAAATACCGATGACGAAAAGAATCACTGGTTTTTTTAGTCACTTTATGCTTAAGCAACAGTGAATTGGAGAAGTAAATCAAGTAAAATAGATACGATGAAAGACGAGGAGTCTAGAAGAAATTAAACTTGTTCAATTGTTACAAGCAAGCTAAATAATTGTCGAATAATCTTTACAATTACATGTCATGAATGAGTTATTAAAATTATGGAACATTTGAGAATATAAAATTACTGATCCAGTTGTTGTAAATAAATAGATGACTAAATAAATAAAATTATTAACTAATACATAAAAATATCATAGAAATGCAAACGTAATTTTACTTTGCAAGAAAACATAGAAATTACAGTACTTGTTGCTTTAAATTAATAAAGGCTATAAAACAACAAAGATCTAAAAATGATCAATTATTTGCATATAAAGTTAAAATTCCATCTCCACACATTCAGATAACGAACAATTTACGATAAAACTATATCTCATTGCAAGTACGAGAAATATAATTTATAGTAAACGTTTTGCTCCAGTCCATTACGATTATTATGTGTATTCATTTATTGAAAAATTTTTATTAAAAAAAATGAAACATTGACGGATTTAGTAAAAGAAAGAAAGAATTTTACTTCTACAGCAAAGCAATTTTTTTTAGACTTGTTAATTTCTCCCACTGATGTCTTACGCTCGTGCACTACTTCTACAATTAAACTTTCACGTTGTCTCATTTCTCTCCGCGTACGAGGGAAAATTTCGTTTGTAATTTTTAGTTACACAACCATTCTGCACAACGACGCATCCCACCCTTACACTTCAACAGGTGAGCTCCAGTTGCATGACGTCTCGTGCATTTTTAAATCGTCTTCCTACGTTTTCACTCCCGCTGTCGTCAGAAACTTGTAATTAGTTCCGTCACGAACAAAGCATCGCTTCCGGAACGTAGTGTAAAAATTTGACGTTGTGATTACGAAATCCGTTTACCGCTAATCCATTGTTTAATCAAAAGGGAAGGCTGATTAAAACTAAATTTAATTACGAGCTTTGTGGCATAAATTAAAAATTGGATATCGGATTATACCGCTGTAATTAATTTAAAGTAGAAAGAAACTTAGGTGTTATTTTTATTCGGTTTGAAATATTCGTTCGACACCTGTATTCTCTCTTCGTGGATTCTAAAAGACACTAAACTATCGGTATAAATGTTCAAAATACTTCTTTCTCTATTTCAAATATTCAGAATTTGACAGATATATATATTTCTACGACTGGCTATAACATTTTAAATAACAGAGTTGCTTACATCTAACGATTCATAAATTACCTACATAATTTTCAAATTTACCTATAATTTCGAATTTTCTACTGAACTATAAATTTCTTTTTATATATTTTTGTACTCAATCAGTAATATTTTGTACATAATCAGTAACAATCTAACACTGTTCATACAGTTTTACATATTATATATCACAGATCTGGCTACAATGATTGTGAATATCTCTTTCTGTCTTTGTACATGTATTAAAAGTCTGAAATGCGCAAGGAATTTATAACGAAACAGACTTTACTTGTTTCACGATTGTAAAAACATTTTTCTTCGTCGTCCAAAGGTGAGACAAATTTTAAAGCAAACTGTCTCGTTAGAACCAACGAACGTAGCTCTAACGTTTTCAATATTCACGTTCTGGCAATATTTCGTATCTCGTGTATATCAATTTTCATCCTGGCGAGTCCCAAATTGTCGCGTCGGTGGCAAAGGAAAGAAGCGCGAGATTAATTCCAGTGTCAAAGTTTGAACAGGCGATAACCTTTGATAATATCGGGTCACCTTTCTCATCGTGTAACAGAACTTTGATACGGAAATGGACAGATAACGGGCGAGAAAAGGGGTTGGAAAGAGTGAGTGAGAGAGAGAGAGAGAGAGAGAGAGAGAAAGAGAGAGAAATGCCGGCTACGTTCAGAAACTCGAGAAACGCGAGCCGAGCAACTATAACTTAGCCTCAGCCAGGGTTAATCGTCGTAATGCCGTGATTTAATACCCTGGCGAGACGAATATCCTCCATTTCTAGAATTAATGGCAGGATGCACTTCGCAATGACAAAAGAAAACGGAGCTGAATTCGTGAGACATTCGTTCGTAATGCTTAATTTATTATACATTACCCGGCCGGTTCGAATAGAAAGTCGACGTTCCTTAGACATTGAGATTACTCGTTGAATAATAGATGTATGTATAGCGGTATATATATAATAGGTATGTGTCAGCGGAGGAGAAGAAAATTTTATGGAGTAAAGTTGGCGACTTTATTTTCAGCTGGATTTCAGATGATACGATATATTCCTTGTCATTGATATTAATGATGTTGAAATGTAGGAAGAAGACTGTCGATAACAGATTTCGACGGTTTTTTGAATGCAGTAAAGTAGAAATACACACGATACTGATTATTATAAACGTGATATAAATATACACATGTTTTAAATTCCAGTGTCTTGTCGACAATTCTGAAATCGATTTTATTGTAGCTGATGGACGACACTCACGTTCAATTTCTATCAGTTTTGATTCGTTAATAATTTCAGGTTTCAGAGATAGAAGAAAGAAAAGCGATAAAGTCCATTCAGATCTTAGTTTTCAGTTAAACTCCTCGTCCAATTGTCATAGTACAATTATCATACTATGTGGTATTATAATATCTTTTAGTTTTAATTTTATTACAACGTTCAGTCGAACATTACCGAAAGTTCATGCCGTTTCCTTCAGTTTCCCCCCCGTTCCACGAAACTAATTACAGCAGTCGGCAGCGATGCACGATCGTAGAGATTAGAAACGCGGCCAATCATTATTCAGAAGTTTGATCAAGCTCTTACGTGCACTCGAACCGGAAACGGATCTTAATAAATGGCTACGCCAGACCGGCCAATCGTTTCCGAGATGTATAATAGAGGCAGGAAACAATGTGCCTCCCTATGTGCCAGAGGCATTATCCTTTCATTCTCCTTGCGGCTCAGAATCTATTCGGCGATCCGTAGTTCGAGAACCGCCGAGTTTTATCTGCGTTAATATCGGAAGATTGTTTGACCATGGCCGCGCGCGCTCAGAATGCACTAGAGTCTACAATACAAACCCTCATTGATGGGTTTCAACTACCTCCGATGGAAATCGATTTGACGAGACAGTTCCACATTCGCTCGATATTTCGCGTAGAAATAATTTATAAATAATGGAAGACGATACAGACAGATTGTCCTAGTTTTATTTTGAAAAGTGTCCTACGAGTAATTTGTCTACCATTGAGTTCTCGTTTAAACCTAATTATCTGTTTGATTTTTACTTTGTTTAGCTTTTATTTGCAAAACATGTTCGTCTCGTTTTTTGCAAGAAACTGGGAAACTTTGTGTCTCAGCGAAAAGAGTTTAATATCGAGTTAATATTTTGTTACACAATTTCTCAGTTGATTTTCGATTCTGTAATTGTAGTTGTGTAAACGTCGTGACGTGTAATAAATGAATAAATACATCTGTTCGAATTTATATGTGAATCTTTCGAAATTTCTATCGATAGACAACAAATGACATTCAAACGTAATGAGAGCTAAAAAATGTGTTTCGATTTGATCCCGACCAGCGTTTCGTTGATTTCAATTTGTTTCTTCTGCGACATTATTCCAGTTAGAGACAAGTAGTTTGACTTTATTTTGCACACGATAACTGTTGCTAATTTACTACGACTCAATTCTGCAGATGACATTCTTTAAAAAAAAAATTCATGACGTTCTCTAAAAAAAAAAAAAAAAAAAAAGTTTGTTTCGCGAATGAGAAACAATTTCAGTGAAACATAGACACACACATGCGCGAATATCATAGATCACTCGCGTAATTTGCGACCGATATGTGGCCCGCCGCAATCTTCATACATTTCCTCTCGTAAGGCACTCGGCTTCAACCTTTAATTTAACTTGCGTTCAAGCCGAAATATGTTGCCGCCGGTAAGTTGTATAGTCCGCGGTGGCAATATCTCGGGGGCGTTTATGCGAGGATCATACTTTCCGTTGCGGTGGCCGTACAAGGTAAAATATGCTGGCGATAATTTAACGAAACGTGCGAAGAAAACAAGCGATACCACCGGAGGTATCGGTGGATCGTTTCGCCGGAAAGTGTTTCCACAGTAATCCTTTTTTTTCCCCTTTTTTTAGAAGGTTTCCCTTTTTTTTCGTTGCTCTTCCTTTGTTGTTGTTGTTGTTCTTTTTTTTTTTTTTTTTTAGTAACGTATCCGGCGCTGACAAGAAATATAGGGTATCGTGATTTTAATCCAGATCCCACCGGAAATGGAAGTAGTCACCGAATGTATCGACGCGTCAACTTGTCAAAACGATCCTTTCGGCCGTTTATCTGCCGGCGAGCGGCGGCCAACGTTTGTCACTTTTTCCACCCCTTGTGCGACCGCAGGGGATGGAGTTATTAGGTTCACTCTCCTTGCATCGGCGTGAAAAACTCGTTAAAATTTGGGGAAAATTCTTTTGTAAATTAATAATGGCTTCGCGACGAGAATGACGTTGTGTGGTTAACCATTAAGTACTACTAGATGTTGAAATTTGTACAAGCATTACAGAAGGTTCAACAAATTGCTAACATTTATTGTGTTGTTACTATATACTGTCGATTTTTAAAGAAATTGAATTCTTAATTGGCCACTTGTTGGATACTGGAAATCATAATAATTTAGAATTTTGGAATCACTAAATTTTGGAATTTTTAATCCAATTTTATTGCTAATGCTCTGTCGGGAGGAATGCGAAATGTGGGACAGAGTCAAAAATATCAAAAATTAATAATATCAATATTGTACCTATATCGGTGATATCTATAATCTATTAAGCTGTTTCAAAGATATATCTTTCATTGAATTTTATATTCTGCGAGTTAAATAAATTTCATGACATTCATACTGAAGATAAACACGGAAACAGTATCTGCAACAGCACTTTTCACTTTTAATAGCCCTATTCTTGCTACGGAATGGATTGTTCAAACGATTAGAATTATCGAGTGAAACGTCAAGAGATTCATTCTCACGGGACGATACGTGTCGAAACGTTTACCAAAGTATATTTCATCGCTATCGTAAAACCAATAACGTCGATCGTGTAAAATTTTTCCGCATCGCTCGCGCCCGATTTAAAAAACCAGATAGATAGACCAACGCGTCAATGTGTCATCGCGTCAATGATGTTTCCGAGACGAAGAAACGGATCGCGAGGCACGTAAGAACTTGAAACAAACTTGCCAAAGGTACAAAACTTCTCGCGGCTACTCAATCTGGATCGAACTCCCACGGGGTTTGCATAATTAATTTGTGAAACCGAGTTTCTCTCGCGTCTCTCTCTCTCTCTCTCTCTCTCTCTCTCTCTCTCTGTTTCTTTGGATCCCCCTGTGCACAGAATTACAACTTCAGTCAGTATTCCTGTCTTCACTCGTCCCTGTCTGCGCACGTATAGATATAAAGCCGAAGACACTGTATCGTAATTATATTTATTTCATTGGCCAGCGTTCGCTGTCGTGCTTTTTAAAAGGAACCCGAGGCCTAGAGCTTTTTCACGAAAGCTTCTCCTCTTTCTTTTCTTTTCGTTTTCTCGCTCGTCGAGCCACGGCCATCGTCTTTGTCGAAATTTACTCGGAGCTTTCGTTCCCCGTCGCAGTCGCAACGGTCGTTATTAAAACCAGCGAATAGGGACGATGCGGCACCGTGCCGTGAATAAGAAATTAATTTTCTTTTCCTGCATCCGGATTCCGGCGTCTCTGGCCTCCCCACTCGATCCAACTTGCGATCCATTCCTTCCTTCTCTTTCCCTCGTTATCTCTCACCGTTACCGCCCTCCTCCTCCTCTCCTCGCAGACTAATCCAATCGCTAATAGGCAAGGAAGCCGCTCTCAACTTTATAGTTACAAGCGTAAACTTCATCAGCAGCTTCCAATTACTTTTCTTTTCCGCTTCTCTCGGACTCGGCTGCTCCTTATCGTCGCCGGGCGCGCCCCGGACGCATTATCCTGGTCCTGCGCAGGGGATGAAAGAACGCTTCCGTTTCAACGGAACGCAACGACGGCGCCTGTGTCGAACGGCCTTTCGTTCACGCGTTGTCGAAAAGAACGTTGCCCACTTAGCGTGATTATAGTGAAATTGAATCAACGCCGCTAGCAAGAAGCATATTTTTTTCTTTTTCTTTTTCTTTCTCTTTGATAATTTAACGAGGAAATTGCTCGTTATGGATTTGACTTATGCCTGGAGAGGAAATTGAAGAATGTGATTAAAGATAGTGCATTGTAATTTCTGTTTGCTCGATTAGAGGGAGGTTTTTTTGCTCTGTGAGAATTGATTATCGCAAATGGAACTTGCAATTATTTATACACGTTAATCGCATCAATCCTGAGATTTACGTAGGAGTAGAAAGAAATTTTACTGTGAGTCTTAATCGTAAGTTCAAGCTGATTCTTGCATGTATCACAAAGGGAACCGTAACATTCCTTTCTGTTTCTTTCATCGCGAATACACACGCAACCGAATCGAATAGATACGTTCCACCAACGTATGGCCAATATACAAAAGAATTTACGAGTTCGATGAACGTCGTCGATTATGTCGGGGGCTGAATTATTTAATAAAAATGAAAAAGTATCGCGTGTCAACTTGCAGTTCCGTTTGAACTTCCCGCAGATGTGTTACTACCCTTTTTTTCCCTCTTATGTTGTTGACTCGTGTCTGAGAAAGGGGGTTGGAAAGAAAAAACAACGCGAAAACTAGTAACGGTTCGTAGTAAAATTATTACGAAAGAATTAGAATATCCATTAGTCATGTGTCGCTTGATGACTGATCGATGATACGGAAATTGAGTTATCAAGTGGCATTCCGTGTTGGATGGTATTGCCAAGATCGTACGCAGATATGTATGAAAATATTGATCGTTCCTTTATCACGAAACAATCTTCCAAAGCTGACATGACTTAATCGATAAATACCATGTCGGGTGTAATAAAATTTTGATTTTTAAAATGTTGCGTTGTATCGTGTTGCAAATTTTCACCAACATAGTATATCCTGTTCAATATTAGAATTAAATTCCGTAATATTGCTAACTGCAACAGTGACTGGCAAACACGTATAATATTTGTAGATTTAATAATTCTGATTAACAAAGTATTAGTCAATGTTAAAAAATTTTATTAATTACTTTTCTTATTAGGATCAGAATTTTATAAATATTGCGAGACGCAAAATACAATTGAAAGTGTAGTTAATGTAATAATTTAAAAATTGAATATTTTGATATTTAAATCTCATGTGACTGGCCAACTGGTATCAAAGAAATCAAAGTGAAGGGTATGAAGGATAAAAGGAATTTAAAACACAGCATTTCAAATTTGCATACTTCTAAATGTATTTACGTTCTATTTTAATATCGATGAAAGTTTTTACTAAAATTTTCTTCTTTCGTTTTAAAACTTCCATAGCATAGCGACGTAGTAAAGCATGAAGTTCAATTTTCAAGTAACATAAAAGACTCGTTACTGCAACGACAACAGCTAACCTCATATTTCTCTTTTTCCCCATGCAAGAATACCATCAATAACGGTGCAATAACGTACATGCACGGAAACACGCGTAACCATTGCTGTTACATTTGTTCTGTTATTTATTATGATCTGCGATATTGTAAGTACCTTTATTAAGATCATGCTAAATTTTTTAATAATATTTTTAAATATCTTCTCCCACGTTTGCTCTAAAAAGATAAACTTTAGACAAACAAGTTTATTAGTGAATTTTATAGACTTTTCAGACTGAACAAATGATGGAAAACATTAATTATTATACGAATAGTGTAAAATAAAAGGTCGCAATTAATTTGCTATAAATTTTGAAAGTTCTTTCATCTTATATATTGAAAGGAAGAAATTGACAAGAATGCGCAGGGACTAAAAATGTACCGTTGCAAATCTATAAAATTCCTATGAAACATTGTAAATGTATATATAATATAATTGCGTGTGTTTGTGCATCATTACACACACTCCAATTAAACATCACAATTTATAAAATATTATAATTATCAATTGTATTATATTTATTATGAAGGACAATTTATAATGATTTTTAAACGTTATAAATCGAATTCGTCAAAATTATCAACTCGAAGAATCGTAGAAAACAGCAACCGTAAAAAAAAACCACGTGTTCACCAACCACAGCGATCAATCTTACTTTCGACACACAAAAAGCCATGAAACATTGAAATGTATATATAATATAATTGCGTGTGTTTGTGCATCATTACACACACTCCAATTAAACATCACAATTTATAAAATATTATAATTATCAATTGTATTATATTTATTATGAAGAACAATTTATAATGATTTTTAAACGTTATAAATCGAATTCGTCAAAATTATCAACTCGGAGAATCGTAGAAAACAGCAACCGTAAAAAAAAACCACGTGTTCACCAACCACAGCGATCAACCTTACTTTCGACACACAAAAAGCCAACCTTTATTAATCATGTAACCCCATCGAGGTTTGCTTAAAAAACAAAAAGTTGCGAATCGACGTAACCTTCGGTTGGAGTGACTCTCGAGTTTTTCATGCGATTTCGTCCCTTGGGAACGGGTCCGGTGACGTCCAATGGATCGTCCAACAGTATTTTTCGTTCGCGTCCAAACTCAGACTGCCTGAGGCGATAGATAAAGACATTAGGACGGCCACGATCCCGATTCGATTCCCCTTTTCCCGAGAATTCGACGACTGGTCAACGACGACATCGAAATTTATACGCATCACTTTTCGCGGTGATCGTTTCAATTTCCAGCCGCGAAATTGGCTTGAATTTGGAGAAAGAACTGACCTGGTTCTAGTTTACAATGGAAGACATTTGTTTCCTTTTTTTTAATTGGATCTCCGATACTTCTACTTTCTTGACTTCGAATTTCGATTTTCCTAAACAACTTGATCCTCTGCTTCTATTTTTATGGAGATATCCTTCATTTTGATCGAATTAATCGGTTAAATGAAAATCAGATATTGAAATTTTTCGAACAACTAAAATTGGAAGAAAATGAATACATTTTTTCGCGAGTTGAAAATCAATTCGGTCTCGAATTAAAAATGACATTGAGAAAGGAATAATTAAATCTACATTTACGTATAAAAATCAATAATATCTATACACTCTGACCTACATTGCGTAATTTTTTAAATCTGATTTTAAAAGTTCCAGTACAGTTTAATAGTACAGCAAAACATATTTAATATTGAAAGCAAATAAAGATACAATTTTCTTATTTCCCTTTTTCCGCAATCTAGCGGAGTTTTCTAAATTGTTTTCAAGAAAGTAAAAGGTTTTGTCATAAGTAATAAATGATTGAGAATATTTTTCTTTATTCACAACCCAGCGTTCAAAAAATCGAGATTCTATCGACAAGACGTAGATAAAACTGTCGTAGCTTGTCAATGGGTATTATTGGATTAGGGTTTGACTCGACAGTAATTGATTAAAATTCGACAGACATTAGGTTGTTGAAAGTGGGTTGGGCTAAAGTATCGATTGTTAAGCTGTTGAGGGGATTCAATTAACGATGTCGTTTCAACGAGGTTGTATCGTCGCGGCTTGTAAGATTGATAGTTTCGGACGAATTAGCGTAAGAAGGTGAATCGATAAAATAATGATTAATGAGGGAATACCCTCGGCGCGTGACTTGTGAACACAACACGAACATAACATGATAGTTGCTGTTTGCGTATTTCAAATACGAATGAAGTTTCAATTAAATGAATTTTACTCTTCAGGTATCGTATTTTCATTTTTCATTCTTGATGATAAATGATTCTGAATCTCCAAATACTGTATTTGAACACTTGTTAGAAATATTTATGAACGTATAACGTGTATTTTTCAACTTGAATTTTTCTCAACATTATAATGAAATTTGTATTTTTTATTTAAATACACATACACACATGTATATATTTATAAACATATGTGTGCAACCTTTTATTTATTGTATTTTCAATCATTGAAATGAATAATAACGTAAACGTGTGTGCAAACACAATAATAAACACCTCGCATGTATTATTAACTGTAAACACAGTACGATTTGTTTTAACCTGATATTGAATAGTTGATTCGTAGTTTGTGTTTAGTTTCAAAACCACGTTGTCTCAAACAAGACATTGAACACGAGTTACCCAATTAACGTTGAGTTACATGTAATAACATTATATATAATTCAATTTCCAATTTGACAAATTGAAGTTTAAAATTCATATCAAAATTCCTTATACATTTTACAGTAATTACTGAATTAATTGGATTAATAATTCGGCGTTGAACCTTATCAATTCGTCTATCATTAAATTTAACTTCCGGACGTTTAATTTCAATTCTATTAAGAAATTTTGTAGTAAATGTAGATTTATCGTTTGATTAACTATAATTATTCGAAATTTATTATTAATTTTGGTATTCAAGCATACCGTATTTTCAATTTTATCCACGGGGGTGCTATTATTTGATTCCATGCTTGATTCCTACCGTCATCAAACCATCCTCAGTTCAACAATCCCTCACCTGTTCAGACGAACGTGTCAGACCATCGAAACTGAAGCGATCGCCGAGTAGACAATCGTCGCACGGCTCGTTTCCATCAGCACTCGGTAATGGCGCGTTGCAATTAGCCGTATCTCTTGCATAATAAGCCAAACTCCGTCGCTGCGTTGCGCGACGTATCACGCCGCTGTGCCGTGTGCCTGTGTCGTTGCAAAATTAACCGTTTCGTCGAACGACGGTGCGCGAAGCACCCCCTCAAACATCGTCGCTCGTTTCGCCAGCGAGACTTCGCCGGAGCGTTCGCCTAAGAACCCAGTCAGACCGAAACTAAAGCTAACTTGTAACCTTGTTCGCTGTGTAACTGCGTCGCAGAGCGCCACTTGTATAAATTAACTGGAATCTCAAGAAGTAAAGTGGCCGAAAAGCAACGCGCCGGTTGACTTGTTAATTCCATTTACTGACGCGCCCTTTCTCTCGCGCGCGCGCGCGTGTGTGTGTGTGTGTGTTCGTCGATCACGTTTACGGCAACTCAGGTCGCAGCTAGCTGAGCTTAACCGAGTAATATTTGACGTACGATGGAAGCGGCAGAGCGAGATTATAAATTGAGATATTTCGTATAAGTTGTCGTGTAAATTATCCGGTGTTCATTCACAATATTTAATGAAATGCTGAAACATTTGCGTAAATTCATATCTTTACTATTGAAACAGATGGAACCTGAAACAGAGATTTGGTTCATCCGTTTAATATTATCGTGAGTGTCTGTTGAATGAAATATCTTGCAGATTCGTAGGGATTTGCAGTTTAGTGGCGATATTCATTGATATTGAAATTTAGTAGCATATACATATACTTACTACAGATAATATAAAAACCTTTCACCTAATGCATATAATACATGCATAATATGTAAACATTTTTTCATCCTATCATCTAATACGTATAATACATGTATAACGTGCAATACACCTAACACACGTAACTATACAGGTGAATTTACAACGTTTTTTTACTTCGTTCTATCTAGCGCATTAATCGAAAATGAGCGAGCTTCTCGACCCGCGAAACTGAGTATCTCACCAGTACCAAAGTGGCTAGCTAATTGTTATCAACTACAGTGTCTCGCCAGGTACGTGAAAGGCTCATGTATCTCGTAAATCAACAGCACTAAACCTAAGCACCCTGCTGGAAATTGTTCTTCGGAGACAGCGGCGTCCAGTTCCGTGCACCCTCTCCCTCTAATTTCCCAGCGACGACCACCACGTCCACGCGACATCAAAGTCAGCCTTTCTCTTCCAGCCATCTGGATGAAATTCTCCACGCGATGTCCTGTATTAACATCCTGGGAAATGAATGGCTCGTTGCCGACTCGTCCGGTCGAAAGGGTCCCTTCTCTCTCTCTCTCTCTCTCTCTCTCTCTCTCTCTCTCTCTCTCTCTCTCTCGCGCGCGCGCGCGCTCTCTCTCTTCACGAACTTTCCAGGTTACACGTAACCGTCTCCGTGTCAGTTTTAGGACCTACTTTTTCGTCCCTTTCCCGTTCTCTTTGTCAGTTTGTCGTTCCCACTTTTGTATTTGATTTTGCCATTCTGTCGCTGAAGGGCGTGCTTTTTTTTTCCCCTCCCCTCCAGATCGTTTCGTAGCTCAGACCACACAGGAAAACCGTGCACGTTCGCTGCTGTGGCTTTGTGACTGATTTGTGAACGGCGAGTCTGGTGACTGGTTCAAGGGTCACGGTGGATTTCAACCCACGTTCCCGATGCATTTGTTTCTGCGAAGCGAACGATTGGAAAGTCGATCGTGGAATTTACGATCGCGATTGGTCATATACCGTCGGAGGACACGTGGTTCGACTGCTTTTTTTTTTTTTGGCCTCGATTTGTTTTCATATGTTGTTTGACAAATTGGGGTTTTCACGTGTGTAAGTTTGCTCGGTGATAATGAGACGAGTTACAATTTTATAAAGAATTACACCTCTCTTCAGAGATCCTGGAACAAGCATTACATTTGTTTTAAAATTCGAGAAAATTAAATAATAGTTTGTACAAGGGAAAATTTGCAAATTGTTCGCATATTAATAATTATAAAATATATACAAAGTAAAAATTTCATTATTTACCGGATATTGGGAAAATAGGAAACTTTTGTGCGAGAGTGTCACTAGTTTTCATACAAAATGTTCATTGTTCATTTATGATGTCATTAGTGACTTTCATATTTAGAATATTTACACTGCGCATATGTCTATCATTGCATTAAATATCCGAAAAATAATAGGAATATTAAACTAAATGTATGGTGGATGTACCTAAACTTTTAATCAATAGCTTTTGTAGTAATAACTTTAACAAAACGAAAATACTAAAAAATATAAAATTATTATGTAAAGAATATTTTATTATAATTCTTTTATTTTTAAAAACGAAGGAGTGAAAAGTTAGCTGACCAAGAAATAACACGAAACGAAGAATATTCCTCCCGTGCAATTATTTTAGATTGATCGCGTAATGTGGTCGTGGAAAAATATTTGAATATCTCTATAGTGGCGTGTTACGAAAGAAAATTTTCACCGCGTTAAGTTTTATTTTTCGTCGAAACAAATATCTAACCGGAACGCTAGAAATACAGACGTGTAAATTCGACATTATTTATACAGCTACTTTCAAACTTCGAAAGTGGATTTAACCCTTTAATCGTGCTATTAAAAGGTATTTCACAACTTTTTGCGATGAAGCGTATTTTGAGCGGTAAAACAGTGCGAACAAAATCATGTAAGGTCAATTGCTCTCATTCGATCAATATTCCCACTAAGTTAATTTTGATACGTTCAGAAGGAGATTAAATTTTTTCAAAAATTTAGTTAGTTAGTCAAAAACTAAGTTAAAATTTTGTTGAAATTATACATTGAATACTATTTATCTAATTAACATAAACTACTTTATAATTATAATAAATATAGTTTGACTTTCCAAATATAATTTAATTGATAATATTAGTGAATTAATAAGTGAAAAATTCTAAGTAAACTTTTCTTTTGTTAAACAGAGAATAATCAATTTCTAGATTATATTAATAGTACTACTGGCGTTTAATTTCTACACCTGACCTCTTGTATAATAATTTCGAAATTTCTAGCAAAGTTCTTACTATAACTGTTTCGATGCCAAATTTTAAGATTGGCTTGGAAAAGTTTTATCGACGTTTGATAGGCGAATCGCTTTTTCACGTCGGGTTCGAGAGAAGCACGCATCAATCGAGAACTGTCTGAAATGAAGATCACGTACGTAGCAATTTGTTTCGTTCAACTGTGCAATCAATTTTATACGTGCAAATTCTTATTTTATCGACTTACTTGCCAATCGTTAATTGAAGATGCTAATGAATTGTAAATTTATGACAGCTAGTTAAATCGTAAAATTAAGTTAATGAAATTGTACACTTAAATTATGAAGCATCCCATTAAAAAAATTATTTTTTTTTTCAAACGATCGACGACAAAAGAATTAATCTTATAGCAAAATTGTTCATCAGTGAAAACATAGAAAGAACTTTAGTTGCTATATTTCAAATTAAAAAATAAATAGAGGATTATTTTTTTCATTAAACGAACATAAAGAGTATCCTCTACCTTGAGTGCATTACATTTTTTTTGTAATGTATGTACATTTTTTATTTTATTCTATGTAATTTTTGCGTCTTCAAATTGTCCGTAAATACATGAAAGATGTTTCAAGTATCAAATTCTGTCAGAACCGCTGAATAATTATGAAACATAATAATTCCTAATTGATTGAAAGACGGACCCCCACTACTTAACGACCAAAAGAGAGAACTTTTCGATAAGCTACTCCTGCGACTATTCTCCCCGATTAAGTCTAACTTCCACGAAACTTTCCCATTGACGCCTCGAAGCGTTTATAATCGAGCTCGGAGCGTTATCCTGATAGACGTTCATAAATTTGTCAGCTTTAAGCCTATCGTACATCGTTAACGATGCTCAGACGCGATTTAATTAATTAGTTAATTAATTAAATTCGAGTTCTATCAGTCAGGAATCAGTAACGATCAGGCCACTGATCTTTATAGTTTGTAAATTTTGAACGCAGACATTCATAAAATCGAGCGGCTTTTTCAACTTTTGGACAATCAATGCAATAATATGGAATCACGGAGTTGAATCGTATTTGATTCGATTTTCCCAAGGAACATTGAATTATTCTGAAACGAATGTGAACGAACCACAGATTTTTATCTGCTACATCTCACAATAGAATATTCATTTCGTACATTTTATATATTTCAATAGAGAAAAATTCGCAATCTGTTTGTAAGTACACAATTGAAAGAATGAAATCTGAATAGACATTTGTATCATCTGCTAACTATCACAACGCCAGCTGTATCTTGAATGTTTTATCGACTTTGAGAATATAATGTCATATTATTTCAAAAGTTGTTAATTTTCTCAAACTATACGTATTTCTATCGTTGTTCGAATACTTTCGCCAGCAACTGTACCACTGCCGATGTACACAGCGTATTCCACCGGCGTTTCGACGGCTCGTTTGGTTAACATGTGCCGTCTCGGAAACGTGGAACCCACTCAGCCCAAAGGAAATGAATCCTTTGCGCTGGTGCTTCTGCGCGTATACGTAAATTGCACGACGCGGTTATGAAGGCTGAGACTCGGGACAACGTAATTCCATCGGTTCGATTCGTACTCATCGGGCGTTAATTACATATTAATTGACTCGCTGCTGAAGTTTTCGAACCTCGTTATATCGCCTGATAAGAAATTGCGTTCGTTTCAAGTGGGTGTCGTTACAGAACCCGACAGCAGCGAACTTATGACTCACTACCACGTCTTCCTGCAACACCCTCGCTTCGAAGTATTATAATTGCTTGTCACGTTTCCGACAGCCGATATGAAACAATATGAATGGTTATAAGCAAGGAATGAAGAAGGCAAATGTGAATTTCGAAACTACGAAGAAGAAGTTAACAGCGTTTCAATAAAATGTTCGAACATTCTTGTGAGCATTCTAGAAAAACTGAATTTGCATAAAAGTTCGTTTGATAGGTTTGCTAGTTGGTACAAATATAATAATTTTTATTATCACTGGGGCCACTTTTTGGACACCAAATGACATTTGATATTAAATTCAAGACAAATCTCAGTTGTATCTCTTGTCGCAGTGCAAAAATCTAAATATCTAAGAAAAGATCTAATAATAAGATTTTATCAGCATTTCTACTTCTTCTAATGTCACCATCAGCGAGACTGAACAAATTCTCCTGATAAATTCACGCAGAACACCCATCAAAGCCAATACAATTCGTAATCTCGCGATTCCATCTCTCGAAAACAGAAACGGTTAACCTATCGGTGCCATGCATCACGCTAGCAACACTTCATTCGTTCGTTCATCGTCGATAATATTCCATCAGTCCGCGCGATCACGACTACACTAAAAGACCTGCTGTCGCGAAATCTATTGCACCCCCGCGACGATTCTTCCGTGCGTGTCGACAGTTCGCTAAAATCTTCTCTTCGGCACAATCTGACCGTGGAAAATTACTCGAGGAACGACGACGACGCTGGTAGTTGTTGCCGGGGATTGCTACGATGCGAGTGACAGTGCTTAACTTTTCATTCGCGCGGAAACTTCAATCTAAACTTTTCCATCCTCCTCCGTGTCTCTGCCCCCCCCCCCTCCCCCCGTTTCATTCGGGTAACCCATCACTCTTCGCGCGAAATGTTCGCGGAAGACTCGCAGATGAACATTTTCGGCGAGATTTCGCCGCGACGAGTCGTTTTCGATGACTGATTTCCGCTCGTCGCCGCCTTTGTCGATCGAAACTCCGAGCGCCAGCGCTCGTTGAGAACTCGACGAGTGTTGGATCACTGGTGAATTTGTTTGAAATCGTGGACTAAAGTGGATCTTTCGTTTCTTGTAATTTTAACGACCCACGTTTCATCTATCCATCCACGAGGAAGTCTATATGCGATTTCAAATGTCTAAAGTAGAAGGTTTCCGGTATTTTATTGTTTCTCGATTGACGAAAAATTATTGGTATTTCAAACTCCCGTAAATTTGTGAGAAAAACATCGCTCAACGAATTTTATGGGAGACTTCAATCTTCGAGGAAATGCTGAATTTACTTGTGAAAAAAATTTGTCAGCGTCCGTAAAAACACACGGTTCGGATTTGCAAAATTTTCAAGAGGGAAAGTCTCTTCACTTCAAAATGACGTAAAAACGCTGTAAAATGAGAAAAGGTGGATTATTCTTTCACTCTTAAAATGTCGACTGAAATTTTTTCACTGAAAGTACTACATCGAATAGAAATATTGTCGATATTTTAAATTATTGTAACTTCGTGAGAAAAATTCGTGAAACAATCCAATCGTAGACAATAATTAATTAAAAGATTATATTTGTATCATATTTTACAAATTATAATTAAATGATTTTCTTCGTAATTTTAACAATCTAAGATCAACAATCATATTGAGGATTTCCTTCGCCAGAAACGCGTTTTAAATCCAAATAAACTGGAGAAAAACTCGAGAATAAATTCAGTAGTCAGAGTCAGACTTTAATCCTACATATACCTCAATCCTAGTAGATGTATATATACACAACGAAAAATTAATATCAAAATTTATCCCAGATTCATATTTCAATTTTCTCGCGACGAGTCTTTCTTCGATCGCCGGTTTCCGCTGGTCGTCGCTTCCGTCGATCGAAACTTCGAGCGCCCACTCGTTGCGAACCCTCGACCGACTAGAAGGGTGGTTCGACGGAGGGCGAGGGAGCGGTGGATCGACGAGTGGCTATGCTGCACGCCGGATGGATTCTGGACAACGAGTAGCTCGTAAAAAATGATCGTAGACCGCTCGTAAAAATGGAACGAGGCAGTGGAGCTGGTTCGCGTTGCGTTGTACGCGGACAAACGCCTGCGGCTGATTTCCTTTCGAACAGCGGATGAGGAATGTAAGCAACGGTGGTAAGCGAGAAAAGGGAAAGTAATGAAGCTACCGTACAACAGACGTACGGTGGATGGATGACGTTGTTCTGGAGTGGATTTAAAAAAAATATGGTTTCAGTGGATTCTGTTTATTTAAATAGTAATTGGGGAATTTTTAGGAGTACGAGAAACGTGAAAATTTGCGCACGGGCACGTGTATGTAGAATAAAAAGAAATATGTAAAGTGTCTGGAACAATTCTTTATTCAGATACTTTCCTAGTTTCTATTAATTATCAAAATATTCGTTTGATTTGAAAGTGACACAAGAATTACATTTATCACAATCAAATTCAGATGATTGTTGATAGACCGTGGAATAATATTCGCCAAAGGAATATAATGGAAGATATTTGATTAATGAAACGATACTGTATCTTTTCCATCACAGTTGGGAATTAAATCGTAGAAAAATTTAGATTAAGCCTTAAGATATTGCTCTGTTTCTCTTTCTTTCGCATTTCAAGTGATTTGGAAATTGACAAATTTAAAGTGTCTTAAACATTGATCTTTTTATGGTAAAACTACAAATACATCAATTTCTTTAAACGTTGTGAAATTAAAATGAAATAATTCATCGAAAGTCCCTTTCACGGCCACGGTATTAAAAAACAAAATTCAACCACGTAAACTGACTGATAATAAAAGAGCGTTGCGAAAGCTATATTAACGCCACGTTTGCTCTAATTAAATTATGGGGAACGTTTCATTTTGCATCACTTCATTCGCAAGTATAATTAAATCCATAATGAAGACACGTGTACGCAAGTAGCAGCGCAACAGCTAACTCTTACGGCCGTGTAATTTCTTCGAGTTAAAAGTTTTGCTAATTTTATCGTACGTAATAACTGTACATTTGTTCGCAATGCAATAAATTGAATTCGTAATTTCGATTCCCCTATCTGTCACGTTGAATTTAACGAGATATGTTGTGACTCGACGCAGACAGTACCAGACACATTTAAACGCATTATTTGATGTAAGACGCTGCTACAATATGCCGCCCGATAATTATACGAGACAAACTCTGTATCACTGTGTACGAGAGGTGGCATTATTGTGCCAGATCTTCGAGTCAACCAGACAGTCTAAAGGGAACGAAGAATCGTTGGAGGCACGCTAACAGGATGAACGTGCTTGCAATAGGGTGCAACGGAAGTGTATTGCCTGTACATCGTTGAATACATCTCGCGTTCAATATAATCGACGATTTCTTGATTATTCATGCGTAGATTATATTTCAGAATTGCCTTTGTAAAAAGCTGTAGCTTCCTCTCTTTGAGCGATTTTATCGTAGAATTACAATAATATTCTTTCGAGACATTTTCGACTCGTTAAAAAATTAATATATTTAATATATTATATATTTAATCGACTCATTCTAAATACAGACTGTGCATTTGGCAATGAGGGAAGAAAACATTAATTCCTGCTTTGAACAGAAAATTACAGATATTGAGATTTTTGAATTCGAAATATTTCGAGATGGAATCTTCATTCATACGAGTAGAATCCTTCATTCAGATTTAATTAGTAACTGTTTGCGATAATTAACAAATCTTTAATTTATATAAATAAGTGACAAAAGAAAGTTATATGTTATAAGTGTCGTACATATGAAAAAGTATTCCAATCACTTTTAGCGGAATATAGAATTTAAAAAAAAAGGGATTATAAAATACGTACGAATGTTGAATAAAAAATTTACAGCGCTTGTTTTAATTAAAATAATCATGGGTGTATCGAACGTACGAGAAGTATTCGATGAAAAATATTTTTCGTTATGAAGTTTGTTTCATTTCCCGCTGCGTGGAAAGTTGGAAGCTAAAATTGATTTTGTTCTTCATTTTATTGAAATCGATAGTTTATTTTACGTTCGAGCTCATAACTTCTGATAACTTTTGCCTTCTCTCAATTAATTGATCGTTGATTCCGATAACTTGAAATGCTTATGGTTTCTAAAATCAATACACCATGTTACAGCTATGTACACCACTACATGTTTCTTGCTAATTACTTTAGGTACAAAAATTCGTCGTTTGAAAATTTAAACATGTATCTAAAATGTTCCTAATAAAAGACAAAAGAATTGCGAGATTTCAATTAACCGATATGTTATTAATAAAACAATAAAATTAATAATTATATATTGATTCAGATATTATATTCATTACCGTCAGCGACAATTTATATTCTTTATCATATTTTGAACTATATTTCACAGTTATTCAAAGTGCTTGTATCAAATATAATTCTGTCACTCTGTATTAACGTTGATCAGTATTATTAAATTGTAAGGTACCTGCAAGTTATTTTCAGACTGGACTAACAATAATTGACTTGATTTTAAAACTCACTCTTTATTTTAATTTTCGTCAATACTCCATGGTCTTCTAACTAAAATTAGGAAACCTTCAATCAAGTATCCCGCAATACCTGCTAAAGATTAAAAATTTAGCTGCTTAAAATAAAATATAAGAGAATTATATCCAACAATTTTATCGAATCTCTCGTTACCTTGACAGCTTGACAGAGTAATTAAAGTATATCAACTATAACAGTGCAACGCACTTACCACATTATACATTCGTAAATTATTTTCACGATATTTCCAACGTGAAACCCAAACTAGACTGATAAAGAAATATCGACGAAAGCAAAAACAGCTCGTTTTCTTGTGTCGGACAGACTTCTCGGTAACGCAAGTACGCTTTTACGAGAACGGAGCCAGGCGGCATCGTAAAACGGACGATCCACAACGTTTGACGAGATATTCGACCGTGGATTTCACTTCTTCGACAGGACGATCGATGAAAACGGCCGTGACACACGCAATCGGCGCGTTCGCCTTCCAAACTTCCATCCGATACGCTCGATGGCAACATTCATGGCATATCCACAGCGACCATTGGCCGTTTCCATGTGTCACTTTGCAGCCATCGATCCGCGATTATTTACGTGCCACTCCGGACATCAGACAGCGTCGATTATCCCCCGCTCGAGTTGGCAACCTCCCTGGAATCGTATGCGGCACGCGGGCACATTTCGTATGCGTTGCATGTTCATCTCGAGACTGGATGGCTACTTTTTCCCTGTCGGTCGCCGGGGAAAAATGGCGGCTCCATACAGAGAAACACCGAGCTGGCGAATTTTTGATTGAGTTCAATCTGACCTAGCGAGTCGCAGGTGACGATTACGATGTTTCGGTTATTAGGTGTACTAATCGAGAGGTCTCTGGCTTATGTTCACTGCATTTGTATTTTATAATTTAATACTTCGCATATTTTTTGAATATTAGCTACCACAGAACTCGTATATTTCCATTCGTATATATTTAAATATGCATGCATAGTTCAATATAGTTGAATGGTCATCTGTGAATCTTTGGATCTCTTCGAGACAATTGCTAGAAGTAATAAATTTCTCGACCATATTATGGATCTTGAATACATGATTCACGAACGTTTAATTTTCTAATGCATATATGCCACGTGTATTTTATTAAATCTATGATTTCTAGTACAAATAAGTTCTTGTGATCAAGTTTAGTACAATGACTTTCAAACGAAATCAAACAATCACGTTCTAAATGAAATGGAAACACGAACGCTGAAAAGTTCATCATTTTCATCGAACAAATACGCCACTTATCTTAAAATATCTTATCGAAAAGAATGTCTATAAACAAACTCGAAGAAGATTAATTATTAATCAACGTACGAGCTTGATAAGAGCTTGAATTTGTCGTAAATATCCGAGATAATTTTGATAATCGTAGAATTATAACTCTTGGTTGCTCATGGCGATAACAAATCATTTTAAATAGCGTGCAACGTTTAGAATTCTATTTCAAACAGAAACTATATCTGTCATTTCGTTGTTAATTTTTTATTTCAAATTGGGTCGCTGGTTTTCTCTATATACCTAATTACAATTTTAACTTGTCGTCCCTTATCGACCCTTGTAGCCCTTTATCTGATGACAACACGGCATATAGCATTATTCATAGATATCAACACTGTCTATCTTTACATCGTCGCAAGTTTGTTAAAAGCTTCGAGATAAGGGGGGGGGGGGATAAATGTGCACGTAGAAGCATGTTTAGACCATTTGTTAATACAAAAATTCACATACATTTGCCGATGTAAAGTTTAAAATATTACAAATTGTTCCTACAATGTTTCTCTGATTTCAACATTAAAACATATCAGATATGTAAATTACTAAAAAATAGTTTGAAAAGAAATAATACGTAGAATAGTAAATATATTATAAAAAGTGCCAAACATTTTGATGTGCATCATAAAATTGTTAAAAATTATGAATTGCAACGGCATGAAACGACAGTTGAAAGAATTTGCTTAGCCAGAAAATTACTATAGCTATGTATGTTCAAAATACCCTAAAAATTAAAACCTAAAAGTGATTGGATTGTATAATTTTCATTCAACAAAGATATTTAACAATGGAGCGTAGAATTTTTTATATTAACGCTCTCGTATCGTCCGTGACCGTGTAAATTAAACTTATTTTTATCAATAAATATATTTAACAAAAATTTATCACACAGTTCTAATTTCAAATAGTCCACGATAATTCTGCAAAGTCCAATATTTCAGAGAACCTAACCTTGGAATATTAATTAAATTAATTTGTTTTGTAAATAAATTAACTGAAGGGGATAATCAAATCGATTCTAGCCAAATAATTTCGCACGGAATCCCTGTTTCATTATTCCCAATTTGTTAGACGAATTATGAAACAGTTAGCCCGAAAGTTTGCTAAAGCTAATCGTTAATTGAATCAGTGTGCCGGTAGGTCTTACTTCGGTCCAATACTCGGTGGATATTTTGGCTAATTCGTTGGTACGATAGCATCAAGCCTATTCCAGTGAGTATATTTGACTTTAAGCTTAGAAGACAAATATGAGACAACAGACATCAAAGCAAAGGGAATTGTTCTGCGAGACAATTGCCGGAGATAATTAAAAGCTACAGTTTCAATTACACTGATACATCTAACAATGGAATTCTCATGGAAGAAATATACAAAAATTAACTGGAAGAAACATAATTAAATAAATTAAATGTAAATGGAAATTAAGGCTACACGAATCATGATATTTGATTTTGGAATGATCGAATAATTGATTTCTATATTACATTTTATTACGTATATATGTAGAACGCATTAAGATATAAAAATATGTATTTAAAAGTATATAATTAAAAATATATAATTTAATTGTAATAACTTCACTGTTATTACAATTGCTAAATGGTATAAGACACGTCGTATGCTATTTATTATATGATAAATAAATAGTGTAATTAATACTGTGTGTATGATAATAATGTGTAATGCAACGTATGTATCTTTCCTCACGATTCATTTAAAAATGTTTCTCCCAATTTACTGAATAGAAAAACTAAAAACGTGCATGTATCGCAAAGGCTTCGTTAATTAAATTATTTATTAAACTGTATGAATACGAATGCTGCACATATCCATCCAAATTGAGGCTCTATTAAATAAATATTTATTAAACAATCAGTTTTTTTAGCGACATCTTCAAAATCACTTTCAATAGGGATAAATGTTCGATTCGAAAGACTCGCGTGTGAAATTTCCCTCGGTGCGTGAACCGAGGTTGTCTACGAAGAAATAAATTTAACTAAAAGGCAAAGTTTAAATTTTGTCAGAAATTTCCCGAACCTTCCAACCATCAAATTCAAATTAGAACCAATCAAAAGCATTTACCACGATTATTGATTTGATCTCTGTAGTAAAAAAAAAAAAAAAAAAAAGAAGAATTTACGTCGAGAAATATGCCAAGGGCAGCCAGAGACGATTGCAAGAAATGCCTGAGCGTGTAATTGGAATTCCGGGCGAGCGTTTAAACAAAGCGTACAAATCAGGCTAGAGCCGATACTTATGCGCCGGACGTACGTTGTTCATATCGATCACAACAGGCTGTGCTTAAAATAATACACGTTTCTGTGTAGATTTAATGGGCGGTTTAGGGCCGGTAAGTGCAGTAATTTAGACTACGATTCCACGACCATACCACGAGCTGGTTAATTATTACAGAACGATACCCGCCCATGGATATCGAACACTTTACAGAGCGTTGCGCGTTTGCATAGAGCTCGCGTTTCCACGTCGGGGGGGAGACGTCTCCAGAGATATTTTTCACGTTCTCGAAATAACG
The DNA here is from genome assembly GCF_011392965.1 of Frieseomelitta varia. Taxonomy (NCBI): domain Eukaryota; kingdom Metazoa; phylum Arthropoda; class Insecta; order Hymenoptera; family Apidae; genus Frieseomelitta; species Frieseomelitta varia. The sequence continues at coordinate 944,890 of NW_025110009.1, read as the reverse complement.
CGATACCCGTTTGGCTGTTTTGTCAGGAGATACGGAATAGCGATCGGTCCCCGTGGAAATTTGCTGGCGCATTAAAACGACGTTCGTCGGGCAGAGGAGGGCGAACGTTCGCCATTATGTCAGAACGCAAGAATAATATTTTACCAGCTGTTAAATATTGCCCTGTTGCGCTAATACGTCGAGCATCTCGTTCGTGTTTCGTTCGGAATTTGTAAGAGTTTGGAATTATGATATTCCGTGCAGTGGTATGCATTAATTGCTGCGGATTGATTTTGATGATTACGTGAACACTCGTAGTCGCAATTTGTTGTATCACTTTGATTAAAGGCCTCCTTTCGTTTTTCAATTAAATTTCGATTAAATCGATGAGCACGAACATCTGTGGAATGTAGGCCATGATTTTACATAACGTACACGTAAATATCTTCGTGTTTAAAGGAATACTTATTTCCTTAAAAAGACCTTGGCAACCTTCCTGGTTTCTATTCCAAATATATTATTAAACTTCTTTATTAAAAGAAACAAAAAAAAAAAAAATTGCGATAAATTACTGCTTCGTTCCCAGCTCTCGCTCCAACTCCGACAGATCCCTACCCGTAAAATCTACACCTCCGTTCCAGAAATCTGAATCGTGCGAACGAGATTTTCCACTTCTCGTCTTCACGACTCCACGCTCTACGTCGCGCTTCATTATGAACGGCATCCGTCTTCGCGTTCGCGTCGCTTAGCACGTTCTCTGCAGCGGCAAACAAATCACGTCCTCAAATTAACAACAAGCAGCAGTTAGTGTTGCAAAGGCGGCCGGATGGGGGGAACCGGAAACTCATAGAACCAAGACCAACTCTCGAAAATAGCAATTAGGACGGGCACAAAGATCCGTTGCCTGTCAAACGAGCCATCGAAGCAAAATCAACCGCCCTCCGTTTGTCCAAGCGCGAAGCACCGTGTGCCGCATAGTCAATCGAAAATTCGAAGGACCAATTACACGTCAGCAAGACGCACGCACATACATACATACATACATACATACATACATACACACACACATACACCGGGCTGATGGAGCAACGACGATCACGAGTGTTCGCCACATCTGTATCCGCTACAAAATCATCGGATTACAATGCTCGGATGAATCGTAATTACATAGTGTATTCACAGAGAGTAGAACGGGTGACAGTTGGAGGCGTGGTGTGAACGCAGCTTGAACGTTAGGTGTGGAGAGAGTCGACAGAGAGAGAGGAGGGATGGTCGTCTTAACAGCCCCAGAGACACGGGCTGGCACATAGAATAATAGGGTTCGTCGGTGGTGCCTGGGTTAGTCCCTGTTAGCAAGACCGAAGGTGCACAATGTATGCAAACACCGTCGCGCCACGGGATTCTCGAATTAATGCGCCTGGTCCAATAGGGCGCGCTTTTCTCTCTCTCTCTCTCTCTCTCTGTCTCTCGTTCTTCAGTTGGTTTTCGCGAATACTGCCTTGGAAACTAATCTTTATCCGGGAAATTTAGTTATCTGTATGTCATTCAGTTTTTGTGCGTCATTGGATCTTTGTGAATTTTGAAATATCGCGAACGTAAGAAAAGTTCACTCGACGACGCGACGGTTATTCGTTTTCCTTGAACTAATTGTCTGTGACAAGTTCTTGATAATTTTGTTAGTGATAGTAAATAATTAAGTTTTATCATAATTGAGTGTAAGTTGAAGTTTACTGCTAGTGCTTCAATTTATTTAACGAACTAGTTATCTGGGGAAATAGTTAATAATTTATGAATGTGAAATTGCACTTACCTTGGTAAGATCCCATTTGTACGTGTAGTTTAATCTACAAATCGAGCATTAATTTATACGTTTGATTAGGAAGACTTTTCGTTGTCTTGGTGAATATACATTGTTGGCCAAGGTGCGAGATCCGAGTTCAGTTGCAGTCAAACAGTTTTGTCGTTTGATGAGAATTTAGTCAATTAAATATTGACGTGCTAATTAGAAGATTAAAGTTAAAAATTGTTCTTAGTATAGATTACAGATATTTTTAACCTTTTTGGGAACGAATTTATTGGAACCTGAAATATAACTATTCATCAGTTGTACTTTACAAAAAAAAAAAAAAAAAATAAATGAGAAAATATTTGGAAACGCGCACGCTACTGATCGAAAGCTTGAAATCACTTCTTCCCAAAAATTTCTATCCAATTTTGTTATATATCCAAAATTAATGTTACATCATATAGATGTCGATAACGCATAACGACTCTAAACTCTTAATCTGTAATACACGTGTTCAGTAATTTTTGTATCTTTTAGAATCACAGTTAAATTAAACACAAACTAAACGTACACGTATCCGTCAGCCAATATCCGTCAAGAGATTAAACGATCGATATCAATACGTGCGCAGATTGATTACACGTATATGCATAATTCAGATCTCGTACTTTTGCCGTATCAGTGAGCAAGAATCAAAGGTGAAGCGTTCACGAAGCAAATCGTAAAAATCAACAAGACAAATGGCAAAATGAAATTTATATTGAAGAAGCGGTATAATACACAAAACATATCGGCTTAACATTCACTTACAAGTGACGACAATGCCAACGAAAATTAATCCAAACGATACATCGAGCTTCGTTTAAAACGAAAACTAAGGAAAATGAAGGCTTACACGGTTTAATAAAACAAAATGTGTCGTTAAACTAAAACGACCTGAAGCAAGAGTATAATAATTAGACTGTGAATTTTTATGCATTTATTGGAAATCGGAAATTGCAAAAATGCAACTCACGTAACATGTAAAAATATATTAAATATCTAAGGTAGTATATTTATTGTAATGTATTAATTGTTTAATGTAGCAGTGATGTAAGAAAATTTAATTTCTGAATAATGAATAATGAAGCCTGAGGCATTTTGGATGAATTATATTAAAATTATATTTTATGCCTTATTTTCACACAATTGAATGAAGATTAATCCTAGGATTCTTGAGCTTTAAAGCTTGTTAATTCACTTCTCATATGCAGTAACAAGAACTTTTGAATAACAAACTTGAACAACAGTAAACCAAGTTCCAAGAACCATTTTCACGATTTTTAGCAACAGGAAAGTAGTTTTTAACTCGACATTGTCAAATTTGCTTGAGAAATTATCTAAACTTGCTTTGGAAATGACATTAAGTGAAACAATCAAAAAAAAACTTACACCACTCTCGCATTAAACGATTCGCGTATCACATAAAACAATTTCCGTTTCTTCTAGTTACGCGGATAAAAATTCGCAGTCTGACAACAGCGCATAAACGTAAAAGATTAGAAGGTTATACTGAGAAACTAAGAAGTGTGAATCGCGTGTTAATCGTCGCCGAAAATTCCAACCAGAGTTCGAATCGTCGTTCGATACGGTCGTGAGACGATATCCGACGGTTTGGGGGTGATTCCTTTATCAAATTTTCATGGGACTTTCACCTTTCGCGGATGCATACGGTGTGCTAAGATTTCCTTCACATCCGGATTAGAGAACTCTGGCCAGCGAGAGGAAATCGCGGGCACGCGATTCGACTCACGTGCGACCGAAATTTCGGCCGCTCGTTCGGCCACATTCTCTCCTCTCTTAATCGAGAAGATAAAAGAGGGCAGGGAAAGGTTCGGATGGGACGACCAAGTGGGCGAAGGCTGGTTTCTGTAAAACAGACGAAACGTATTCTCTTTATTTCGTATGCCATCGAGTATTTATCTTACGTGACCGAACAATCCTCTTCCCCCCTCCACTTTACACGTGACTTTTTTAGCGAATGAAATTCGGACATCGGTGACTAATCCAACTAGGGCCAGGCGGTTTCGCCTATTTACAATAGATCTTTGTACAAAAACTAATCTCATATAAACAGTAAAACGCACGATTCCAAAACTCTCGTGTACGTACGTGAACCAGAACGAAGTTCGTCTTCGGGATATCCGTTTCCTCGTCAAAGTTTCTGCACACGTTGCCACGCACGCTCACCACGAAATCTGCGTTCAATGTAACGATCTTCCTTAGCTGGTCGAGTGACAAAAAATTATATCGAAAAAAATTATGGAGCTTTTTCACAGCTTTCTACTTAAAATACTGATCGTCGAATATTTTTAAGAAACGTTCTTTAACGTTAAAAAAAAAAAAAAAAATTAAATTAAAAACAAACGGGCTTTACTAGTAAGTGACCCTTTGTTGGTGAAACAAGTAAAAATTTGATGATCGTAAAAACGATTCTACTTTCCGATTATTGGATGAAATTCGATAAAACTTGAGCTGTGTTCATTAACCAAGACGAGATTCTTCGAACGATTTCATCGCATCGATACGAGTTGTTTCTGTCATTCGTCGATACATTGTAACTTAAGTGCCGACGCCATGCATGGCAACGTGTTTCAACGCACATAGAAGCCTTCACGAACCGTGTGCGTTTGGTGAATTCAACCATGCTGACCGCTCGTCAAATTGGACTTGGGCTCTTATCGAGCTCCGTTTCCCTCGTACTCTCCGCCCTTCTGTCCTCGTTTTACTCGCGAACGTGGCCCAACTCTATTATAAAAATCTGCAGGTAGAAAAAGAATGCACGATTCGATACGTGGATCCTATCACGATCCGACACACATACACACACACACACATACACACATACGCGCGCGCGTATCAAGCATAGAGTTCCTGTCTAATCATCGACGTTTCATTAACCCGGGCGAGTAACTGGATATCCACTCGTCGAATCTCATCGTGCACGCGACTAAAAATCGCAGGTCTATCCCGGATGCGAGTCCTCGTCCTGGTCACGATCGTCTCGGAATTTTCTCGTCGGTTTTTTCTCTCTCTTTTTCTTCGTGTTATCTCCTCTCGGTCTTCTCTCTCTCTCTCTCTCTCTCTCTCTCTCTCTTCTCTTTCTCTTTTGTACAGCGAATTGTTCGCAATTGTTTCGTGAAGACGCTTGGAAATTTCGCACGTCGATCGCAGGAAGACGCAACGCTGCGACAGACACGAGGCTCGCGAGAATTTCGACTCCTTTCGTTTCACGGACTCGGGAGCGACAATTTCGCGCACTTTCTCGTAACTAGCTTCTTCCACACGGACGTTGCGACGAGTCACACGGAGTTTCTAGAGTCTTTCATCGCGAGAGTCTCGCCGCGAGTTTTATATACAACTCTCTTGTATTCGATTCGAGCGTGTCACCACTTCCGGCTGATGGAACTTCCCCTGCGCGGAAACCGACGAGGAGACAGGCCTCTGCGGCATCGACGACAACCCTTTGCCTGACCTCTGGAGACTGTAGTACATCTGCAATCAATCGAACATGGTTCTTCGTTTTCGAGCGGTAAAATTTTAGCCGATTATTGAAATTTGTTGGTAAATTTTATGTATCAGATCTCTACTCGGTCTATCGCTCGTTAGTAAACCCCAAGGTAGGAGTCTATGAGATTTGTGGACTTGGGGAATTAATTTATATACATAAACGTAAGACATTTCTGACAATTCTTTTTACCCTGACTTACATTTATCACACAATTTTCTAACAACTGTGGCAGAATGAGACGACGAGTTGCAGCGTTTTTTATTTTAACTTGCATTAATGGAACTTGTGTCCTTATCGTTAAAACGGAATCTCTGAGACCATACTTTTTTTTATAGAAGTTTTCGCTGTTAAGTTAACTCGTTATTGTAAAATAACCTCTCCTGCCTTTCCTAAAGAAATTTTGCAAAATTTTTTTCTAATGACGAATAAACTCGTCTCCGTCTCAGCCAATCTTCTTTATTTTTTGGACCTCTATCTTCTATCTTCTAATATTGTTACAAGAAACAGAGGTTCTATTCATAACGTGTCTGAATAGGCAAAGGAATTTTGTATTTATTTAAACTTTATATGTAAAGACACATAAACGCGTAACTCGTAGAAAGAAAATTAATCGAATGATATACTACAAAATCGTATAGTAATACTAAAGGAATCACTGTAAATAAACATGTAACAAAATGTAGATAAATATAAATAAATGAATGTGTAAGACTTAAATAACGAGAATGTGTATAAATATTAGAAAACAGAAATGATTTATGAGCTCGAATCTAAAAATCTTATATCGTAATAATAAACAAGTATACTTGAACGTACAATGAAAAATTGGATACCACTTTGTATTTTAAAAATATTGAAGCGCACGATTTTAATGAAATCGAACGAAGGTCATTATTTAAAGTAGAAAGACAGCACGTTTTTCAAACGAGTAATATAATAATTATGCAATTACGAGTCTGAATGGTTATTCAGTTTGGCAGAAATTAGCGCTTAACCAGTTTACGATACCGGGGAGAGAGAGAGAGAGAGAGGGAGATTAATTATCTCCTTTAACACTTTCCGAAGGATGTAAACATTCTGTAAAATTGAGTTTTAGTTAATTGCGTCGAGAACGTAAAACGTTAAACGCTTTAACGGAAGGTTAGCCGGCGCGTCCTTAGAAACTTTTCTGAAAGGTAAACGTGCTTTTTCTAACTTGTTTTTTCAATGTTAATTGAGTTTGCACGTTTTCATATTGCAGCGACGCGCTCTATTTTCTTTTAATATATCAAAGCCATTCCGGGGCGGCGTTGAAATTGAAAGTAAATGAATTTAATTTTTATAAATTGCTACTTAATAACGTATCGCGTTCTTTCTACAAGAAAACACGCTCTTTATATTTCTGTGAGATTGTAATATTTAAGAACGATTATTTGTAGCGTAGAGATACTGGCGATATACAGGATGAGAGCCAAACAAAACTTTATCTTCCCGTTTCAATATCTGTTTGATTATTAATTTAAAAAATATTTCTATTGTTTTTCAATTGATGAAGATTCTATTTCAACCAACAGACAAATTTCAGTAAAACTTATACCATTGTCAAGTAATAATTGAGTAAGATTACGTTCTGTAATATATCAAGAAAAATAGGATACTCGTGTCAGAAGATACTGCTATCATAAGTAATTAAATAAGTACTGACTAAACGAAGAATTTTTTTTTTTCTAAACGCTATATGAAAGCCAAGTAATAAAGATTTCACTTTTCACGATAAGTACGACTTTATATATGTCTTAAATAATAATTCACTGAATTCCGAATAATTTTATAGGTTTGTAAAATTGATCACTTCGTATGCAACAGTTCAACGCTGAAAGACAAATAATTGGATATACTTGCACGTATCAATAAATTGTATCTTAAATGCAAATCATTCAATTACATATTACACAAGTAATATACTTGCAATAAATAAAGTGATAAAGTAATAAAAGTAAAGTATGCAAGTAATAAATTCCAATTGTTCGAATAAAATATTAATTAAATGATGTTGCGTTAATGCAACTTTTCATTTACAACTTTCCCAGCCGAATTCAGATTACTGAATTCCGTTTTTTAGCATCGCGACTGTGAGAGAGGATTAAAGGCCGTTATTAAATTTTTATTTGTCGAATTCATTTGTCTGGACGTGAATCGCCGTTATACGAACAAAGAGCAATAATAAATAAATAAATGGAGAGAACTTTATTACATAAAATAAAGTATTCCATTCTCCGACAATTCAACGTATAGATGGATTTGTACCGTGCGTTTTATTAATCTGCACAATCACGCGTCGTATCAGGCAATGAATTGCCCCCCACACTCCCTCCCTCTCGTTTCATAATTATACTTACAATCTGACAAATTCACTTGAAAATTCCAATTCTTCGATACGAGCCACATTAACAATATGGCATTTACACTTACCGCGAGCGTGCAATTTAGCCAACGCTTAAAACCGAAATGCTCGCGGAAAAATCGCCAACGCGTTACGTTACAGCGCGCGCAGCGATCGATATTGCAATCTATATCGTATCCCAGAAGCTGCATAAACTGTTCGCTCGGAAAATAACCGAAACTTCCGATTTACGATACGGCGCGAAACGCTGGGCAGGGGGAGGAGGGAGCGAGAGCCGGCAGCGAGAAAGAGGGAAAAAGGAGAATGGTAAATGCAAATGCATCGATACTTGTGAAAATTGCAAATTCGGGGTCGGAATTAATAATGGAACAGCCGAGCGAACGAGCGAGCGAGCGAGCGAGCGAGCGAGCGAGGCGCGGCGAACGACGTCGAAAATAATCGAAAACCGCGCGGCCGGGGCTTGGTTACGTAATCCCGAGGAAAACAAAAAACAGCGGGAACGAGAAAAAGGTTCCCGGGAGGGATATCCAGAGATGGGATCGTCGTGTAAGTAGGCCCGAATCTTTAGTTATTGAATTCGAGCCGGAATCAGCTGAGATATTTCCAGTGGATACTTTCCGAGTGTCCTCGAGACGTCTGTTAAGTTAATAAAATAAAATCACAAGTATCATGTAATCATCGAATCTGTATAACAGAATCCCGGAACATTGAGCAACACTGTTTGACGAAAGTTTCGAATTTCCTGCAAACGTCAAGCTACTTACGAGAACAATACATAGTGTGTATTCATTGAACACGGCTTAGAAAGGTGTTCACCGTAGAAGTGAATGCAACGAATGAATTCTCCTACGTTATACACGCAAGAATACGAATACGAGTGTTGCTCGTCGAAACAGTTTTACCTTCGAGCACAATGCTCGGCGAGACCACGGAGCGAAACTTCACCTCGTCGAACTTGACTCGGATTCGTAAGTACATATTGGACTTGATCCCATTCCTAGGAGTATCTGATTCGGTTAATGAAGAGGAGTAACGCGCTGTCGAGGACGGGCAAGTTGAGCGGGTATTAAAATTATTCAGACGCTCGAAAGACGCGGGGGGATGAGAAACGGAACGGAAGTCGAGCCGAAGACTGAGTTACGCGCATCGGGAACTGGCCCTCTCGAATTATCGAGGGAAACTTGGACGTAATTAAACCGGCGGAAGCGTAGATAACCCAAGGCTTTGCTAAACAGGAAAAGTTAAAGTAGAAGACCGCCGCATATTAAAGCGACGCGATCCCTCGTCTCTTGGCTCGCGTCCCAGCCTCTGGCCTCGCGGTTCGTCCCCCTCCCTCCCTCCCGGAACGTCGAATATTTAAAACAACCATGTCGGGTTCGGCTACGCGAGACCGTACGAAAGAGAAAGGGAGAGGAAATATTGGTCGCGATAAAGAAGAGAGGAATCCCGCGTCGACGAGGGAGGATCGATTGTATTACTTCCCCGTGGCGAAGAAGAAAAAAAAAAAAAGAAAAAAGAAAAGAAAAAAATAGGAACGCGATCTCCCCTGTTGAATATTGTATCACGTTTTATCGATCGTTTCGTTCGGTAATTCCGTTGCTTCGCCACCCCCTCCCCCCACTACGAGCCCCGTCGTACCACCATCGCTCCCTTTCTCTCTGACACTCTTCCGCGGCCGAGGGGAAGCGTTAATTGCTTCTCATTAATCAAACGGCTTCGACTAAATACACTCTATTAGATATCGCTAAAAAAGGGACCCGATTAAATTTACAGACCGTAATGAGTTTACGGGGCTAATTGTCGGAATGATTTATACGGCCGCGGGGCCGATCGATTAGTTCCGCTTCCGGGGTATCCGGGCTTCCCGGGCCCTACATTTTTGTCATTCCTCCGCGCGTCGGAATGCGAACGTGAACAGTGGAAACGACAGGAATGAAATCTGTATGATATCGGAGGGATTGTGCCTCTTTGATTGGTGCATTCTGTTGTTTTCTATCATTCTCTTATGTTTCTCTTTCTGTTATTTTTCCTCCTTTTCTTTTTTTTTTTTTTTTTGAATTGTATCGCAGGTAAAAGAGTGGTGTCAGTGAATTCTTGCATCGAAGAAGTGGCCTGTATCGGTCGGAGTAACTCGGGAATGGAATTTGATTTTCGAATTTAATTTTAAATCCCTACATTTTTAATGAAACTCACTGTCGCAATTGCAGAGTTAATATTAACGTTACAGTTCGCGAATGTTAGCTACGAGACATGTTTATTCCCGTATCTGTTAAATGTTTAACTTCCCTCGGTACTTTTCACGTACAAATGTAACTTACAATGAAATTAATTTCATGTGGTATCGCTGTGCTTCGAAGGGTTGTTTAAATTTTGATTTTATGAACGACATAAAATATCGTTCCGTTACTGTTTGACATTGGCAAATGAATGGTACGCATTAAACTCGATATTCGACAACTGAGATATTTTTTGTAACGCGTTTTGCTGAATATCGCAAGAACTGTTGAATTTTATTACAAATATGCTCTGCAGATTTTTATACATATGAAAAAATATATGAAACGTTATTATTTATTTAATAGAATAGCTTGGTTTGGTAAATAATATTTAATAGACGAAACAAATTTCTATTTAGATTGTATTCTTTTAATTGCGTTTATAAATTCATAGAAATCTGTATAAAAATACAAAATATTCAATAATTCTAGCATGAAAATTTGCTTTCGCGGCAATAGAAAAAAAAAAATATAAATGCTATTATACTGAGTCAATATACATATTACATACATATTATTATTAAATTGTTGTGCACGAAATGACCAATCTCATAAGCGTACAATATCATTCGGAATTCAGTGATCAAGGACCAATGCCTCGTTTAGATTTCGTAATTTTCGGTCAATCAATACACAATCAAATTCTAATTTTTATTAGCTACCTATAAAAAGAAATTTCAAGGATTCATCTACTATTTTTTACATCTCCCATCCAGATCCTCTGTAATTTTACAAAATTTCAAGAAATATCAAATGATCCTCAACAAATTATCCAACGTTTTTATCAAAAATATATCTACAATTTTCCGATTGTGACAAAAAGAAAAAAAATAAGAGAGAGACAAAGAGAAGAAAAACTCACGAAAGACTTACGTTTTGGTTGTTTCGCTGATTGTAAGCGTCCATTGCCATCTGCTTGAAGTCCGCCATAGTGGGTGGATTGCTGTAAGCGTTCGCTTGGGATACATGATTCTGAGGATAGTTTATGGTTGGCGTTGGCAGACAATCGGTCAACATTGGATCCGGCGGTAAATCTAAACCGTGCTGCACGATCGGCCTTTTCTCCGGCGAGATCGCCTCGTCCATAACGCGATCCTTCTTTCTTCGTTGCGGCGGTGTCTTATATATCGGAGTGTACGTTAGAGGTCTTCTCTCTGCGAACAGATTCGAACGAAGCCATGTAAAGTTGCGCCCGCTAAGCAGATTAGTCGATTAAATCTAGACGAGAACGGTCTCTCTCCGCGCACGATACAATACGGTACGATACGATACGACGGAAGTTTACAACTAGCGCCAGCTTTATTTAATACATCATCGGTATACCGCAGCGCGAATTTCAGGAGAATTTTCAAAAAATTTCCTGAAAGAAATTTCGCTGGCGAATGGCTGGCGAAGCGAAATTCACGTTTCTCTTTGAAGACTGTCGCGCACAAATTTCATCGCAACAATGAAACAATATAATATAAATATTAAACGCGAAGAATATAAATAGAGTGACAGATCTCTCATAAAAATATATTATAAAATTTATATATGGTGCAAGCTAGCTCCTCGAAATTTCCAATAGAGATACAGAGGTGCGAGAGGACTCATTATAAGTAGATTGTGAATTCATACGTTCTTTTTAAGTAGATTTTGAATTTTTACACCGATATGGAAAATTGCAATATGACACAGATTGTACAGAGTATAAAAGAGTTTCTTGCAATTTTTGTTACTGTGATTCTATTTGTTTAATCGTATTCTTCTGGATATGGAAATTTAGATAAAGATCCATCAAATTGTAACTTATCACAGTTTTACAAATAACTCCATTTAACAAAACTGCAGTATTTAATTATATGAAAGGGAAAAGATAATAACAAGAGAAATTTTGAATCACAATCTGAAATAACAGAGTTAAATAACATAAACGAGCCGGAAAGTATTGCAAATGAAACGTTGCATCAACCGCGAATGTGTTAACGTTTTAAACGGCAGAGAGAGAATAAATCAAAGAAATTTCGTTGAAAAATGTTGGAGGTTCAATCTTCAAACTCCGAATTGAAATAAAGAGAGAAATATCTTTGTAATATCACGTTTCAAGGGGAAAGGAAAATTCTCTCGTGCCTGTTCTGTCATTTCGTTTTTTTCTTTCCACGAGGTATTGCACGTCAAAGCTTTCGACGAGCAGTGCGTTTGCGTTCGGCCGCGTTAATGCTGAGATAATAATGTAGAAGTTTGATGAGCACACATTGATCACTATTCACTGTGGATAAAGGCATCGCATTTCCGATCTATTAATGTGTATTGAAGCGTATCAATTTAACCTGACAATGCATTTCGAAATTCATTGCTACGCGACGCGGAAATATCTTTGATGGAAAAAGAACGGCAAAGCATTCGCTATTAACATTCGGGGATTTGAATGAAAGAAGATGGCAATACGCTATCGTGCGTCCCTATCGATTCTTCTCTCTCGTTCCTGTTCGCAATTAAATATTTTTCCAAAGTCAAATGTATCATAATGTTGAGTTATTGAATTTTCAGTGTAATATTATACGCCAATCCAAGAGTGTAACTGAATTATTTTAATGACACATGATAATAATATAATACTGAATAACAATACACTGTGAAGACAGTATTTCTTTCGTTGTTGATAACTGACATTGTTGAAAAGAAAAAAAAGAAATAAGAAAATATGACATTAACAATATATCATTTAAAATATTTCATTTGACCAAGTCTAACTTAAGTATAAAGTATTAATTATTTTAAAAAATTCCATCAGTTAGATATTTAAAAGAAAATATAGCTGTTCGTCCGTTCTACTGTTTCCAGATTTTCTAATTTTTCAAACGATATATTGAAAACGGAACAGAATGAGGAAAATATTAAGTTACTTGACAGATGACATTCAACTTCATAAATGTTTTGTAACCGATAAACTGCATCCGAAACGAACAGACCGCAGGATTTCCACTCTCAATCAAACGATTTAACGAGAAAAGAGCGTACGGTATTTCAAAACCAATAACAATTCTACGAAACAATAATAATCTGTCAAGGACAATCATCTCATAAGAAATCTTTATTTCTAAAAATTGTTCATTTAATCCAGAAATTGTTGTGGTGAGAAAACATTACGTGATCTGTATCTCGCGACGATTATCTCAACAAATTCTTTGAGAGATAAAAATTGTAACAGAATATTAAATTTATACTCTTGCACAAAATATAGCTGTCAAAATAATCGAATGGCTTCTTTTCTTTAAAATAATAAAGTTAAAATATAATTAAATTATACCAACTAAAGTATGTTAACTATACTAGATGATAAAGTATGTTAAATACTAGAAGATAATTCTATTCGATGTGACAACACGTTATATATATATGTTTCAACGTTTAAAAATTTTACTGCTCATTCTACATTTCAGAAATTAAACATTTCCAATTCTATTCCTTTATATTTAAATTTAATGTATTTTAATTAAATTTGACATATTTCTCCATCCCTTTCCATATTAAATTTGGCATATTAAAATTCACTGATGAAAGTTTCAATTATTTCTATTACCTGATCTTCAACTCAAGATTTCCTTAGAAATCTCGCGGTTGAAAAAATTCATCATTTCCTTTTTAAATCCATATAAGAAAATCAATTTAAAAAAAAAAGGAAAAGTAGTCGAGAAATCAAGAAATTGCACGTGCTAGTGATGCAGATATATGTATGTACGCGCGAAATATTGCGATTGTTCTACTTGCGCGAATCATGGTTGCCGATCGCCGCGTACAATTAAACAACCAATAAAGTCGTAAATAATAAACAAAAAGAATTAAAACATCGTATGTGTTGTGCAGCTGTATGCACTAATCTGTACAAGTGTGCACACTATTTTTCAAAAATATGAGATTATTCATTCGATGTAAAAAAACCTTTCTTTCATTTGATCAAAAAATCATAAGTGATTATTATGTGAAAAAAAATTCGTTTCTGAAAATTTCGATATTTTTAAACAGTTAAACACGCCAATCGAAGCGATTTTAAATTTTTTATATACAGTCACTGAGAAAATATGCAGGCAGTTTTGGCAAAATTAATATTGACTTTTATCGGGATGGAATTTTACATATTTATGGGAAATTTAAACGTGCAAATATACGGATTACGCGCAGTATGCAGAAATATTTAAATATGCAAAGTATTAAATTGGTTATAAAATCAAAATGGTTTGAATGCACTCGTGTTTTCTAGTCAAACGGATATACATTAGTTTGATCGGTTAAAACAAACTTGCGTTTTCACCAATTCACAAAAGAAGAATTATTTTTCTAACTGTATTTTCAAGCATTTAGGTTTCCAATTTTGGACATTTCCATACGTCTAATAACGCAACGTTCAACTAGAATTTTCTAACAATATTGGAATTTTACTGGCATTTACTTGTATATAAAAAAGAAAAAAGAAATTCTAATTCATCAATAGAAAAAAATGGTTCTGATACAATAATGGATGAACGAAAGTTTAAAATTTATCTATATCAATATACATATATTGTGAATGAGAATTAGTAATTTTAATATTAGACATTTTCTTTTTATCAACGAAACATTTATTTATTTTAATGTAATCTATTCACTGTTCTTGTTGAGGGGACGGGCAACAGAGTACGAGTCAAATTTTAATGGAAATAATCATCAAATCACCATTACTTTGAAAATATATTGTACTTAAGGTACAAATTATATTTGGAAATATACAGTAAGATAAGACCGTTATGCTGTAACTTTTACATCCATAACATCTAACTCTCGATTTTTCACTGTACTTCAAGTTTAAATATCATAAATACTTTTCTGCAAAATTCTATCAATTCTACCACAAGATACAATCCTATTCTGTGAGATTATCTCTTATCTCACTTTTCAAATATTTCTTTCTGTCCTCCACTTCAAATATTCTCTATACTACCTGGATATAACCAAGAAGAATGAAAAGAAATAATTAAAACTAAATCTAATTAGCCAACTGCACGTACGTTTCTCTATCTACGTAAAAGAATGATCAAAAATTCAATTTTCTCCAAAACTAAGCGTCATTTATTTATATTTCTCATTATCTTTCTACACAAAGAGTCACCTTCTCTCCAATAAATAAATCTCTCTGTCAATCAGCCCGTACGTGTATTGTAACTGTGCGCGCACGTAGGTAGACCGTAATTCGGCCGAACATTTCAAACAATCGGAAAGCCGTAGACTCACCGTACTCGTTGGGTATGATGTCCGGATCGATGTCATCGACCGACTGCTTGGTCTGCGGGTGTACCGGAGTAGTTGCACCTGCATTAGGTGGCTCGCACACGATGGGAGCGTGCTTTGGACTTCCTGGCCGGCCGTTCGAGTGCTTCCGGTAGAGCGCCGCCAGGATTCCAGCTACGGCCAGGGCCAAAAGGGTCGCTGTTGTTGCCAGGCCCAGCAGCAACGGGCTCAGCATTGATGCGTCCGTGTTCCCTGTCATGGCAGCAATGCAAAATTGCTCGATCAACCGGAACTTCCATCGGGCTACCTATCTGCTCTCCCTTCCTCTGTTTTGTCCCTGTTTCCCGATTATTGCGGCAAGTATAGTTTTACCTCGCGGTGTACATCCGACTCTCTTCGCTTTCTCCAACCCCTTCGCGCCACCCCACCACCCCCTGCGGGCGTTCTCCATTTCGTTTTCGAGCGACGTTTGTCGTTAAATTTATCGTTTTCACCGGCACTGCGAAAGTATTCGAACGCTTTTGGAAACGCCACGTACGATACGAAACACTTTTAGCTTTAGCGGAAATCATTAGACTATGATTGTCTTTGTTACAAAAATTTTAATTCATAAACATTCACACATGATACTGAAAACAGTCCATTCATCACTAAAATAACAAGAAGTTAAAAGACACGTGTTTTTAAAGGTTACTTTTCGTTTCACTGCATTCAGTCTTTCAGTGACCACCTTTCAGTGTATTTTGGTGTACCATATAAGTGGAATGTACTATATAAGTCAAAACCTCCATACAACGAGGTGAAATTCTTACGTGTCGGCTTCCTTCGGTGCACAACGCGGCGCGTAATCAGCATCCAGCTTTGGAACGCGCGCGATACGTGCGTGTACACGCGTCACTGCACGAAGTTGTATCATAAATCAGCCGTTAGGGGCCGCGCACTCGCTTCGGGCTTTAATCGGGCTAAAGCTAGTCGCGCCGGTGTCGCGCGTTGTAAATTTTGTCCCGGCGCGCGTAATCGTTGTGAATTATTAAACGGCCGGCGTCGGTTTCGCACGAGTAGTGCCCGCTCACGCTCCTCACGGTCCTTTTCCCGCGAATTTTTCCTGTTGCTATTTTCCCCCTCGCGTGTCCTCTCCCACTAGCACGCTACCGCGTCTGCTAATTGGTGTTTGCGTTGAAAATATTTGCCAGCCGGGTATTAATAAGGTTGTTTGATTTCGTTAGGCGGCCTGTTTGCTCGCTGTCAGGCGAACGGATTATTCGTTTGCTATTAATTGGCTGGTATGCAAAGGCATCGGTTGCATGCCAGTGTCGTTCATCAAAAAAAAATAGCCTTCCTTCCTGTTAACTCCACGATGAGAACGTTTGATTAATTTTTAGACAGACTGTGGATTTTTGTAGATCATCTGAAGATGTGAATATGCACACTTGATGTATAAGATATTCGAAATTTATTAGAATGAAAGATATGAATTTGTATAACTATCCATAGTCTAGTATTGTTTCCTGACAGCACAGGATATATTAATTATTTTCGAGATTTGAGTGATTTCTTTGCAAGAGCTTCTTTTTTTTCTTTTTTTTTCTTTTTTTTTTTTTTTTTTTTTTTTTTTCAAAATTTTTTTTTTTTTTTTTTTTTTTTTTTGCAGGAAATAATATGAAAAATGTGACTGACAAAAAAAATCCACTATAGTTTAAATTTATTCATATAGACATTTAAAGAATGTGTAATATTAAAATATTTGCAATCTGCAAATACTTGTTTTTTTTTTTTTTTATACTATTCCTATCTTTGTGTTGGATTAAAACCACGTTCCTCTCATTTTCATGGAAATTTCGCGTTCATTCTGCCATTTCGTCCGAGAAAATCGATTTGGAAACTTCACGAAATGAAATTAGCGTTGGGATGAAGCGAGAACGAAAATAGTTGTAAATAAAGGGAAACGTGCGGTGTAAAGTTCAATGACTACTCGAATTTCGATCTCCGAGCCTTTGACACGAAAAGGAAAATTTCAAAGGACCGAATATTTCGAATCACTTATTTCCAATATGTCAAACATCCAGCGCAAACACGCTAGTCGAAGCAAATATTAACAAGTACGTATTTTTTCAATTCGAACGGGCTTCAAAAGCAAAAATCGTAATTCGGTAATATTAAAACAGAACGTTGCAACGTCGCCGATGCAATATTACTTATATTACTTTATATTTATTAAATATCTGTGAATGTTTTTTTTTTTTTTTTTATTTCCAGATCAAACGTAGAATCAAGCGTGGATACATCGCTGAGTTTTCAAGTTTATTGCTTTTCGTTATCCGGAATTTAAAAAACGAATGAACAAGTACTTAAAGTAATTACTAAAAAGAAATTTAACTTTATAGTGTTATTGTTAAAAACTTAACTTTATAATGTTATTGTTAAAAAACTTTAACCTTTAAATTCGTTGCGCTGTCGAAAAATCGAGCTTTCAAACTCGCATACATGAGCTTTTTCTCCAATAAAATATGACGAGCGGATGAAAAGATCAAAATAAAAAAATTCTGAAAACCTTCTCCGTAAAAATTCTCCACGGATTAATAACCTGTTTATTGCTTCGTAACGGCGAGAACAGCTCATTCAGAATGCACTGCTCGATGAATTAATCTAGCATTTTTTGTCTGCTAGGGATTGAAATCAAGAGAATATTGGCAGTTTCTTGTGCGTTTAAATTTTAAAGATAAAGAGAAAAACGTCTAAACAGACAAAAGACGACAAGAAGAAAGAAACTATGATTCGTATACAAGTTACGAAATGAATTCTTTAATAGCTTCTCCAAATGTATTTTAATATATATTCCAGATGAAAATTTCAATTTTATCGAATATTGTTTCATTTGAAAAACAGACAAAAATTGACATAAACGTATTAAATACTGTAATAATACACTGGCAGATCTTCGAAAATTTTATACGAGGAATTCATATAACTGCAATAATGAATGAATATTTTAATTGATTAATTTTATCTGTCATTTAAATATAATTCTACAAAGGATTTCATGTTAATTGAATTTAATTAAAGTCGTACAATGAGACTGCTCGATTTAAATTTAAATCCCAAGATAAACCTACCGATAAAATTAACATAGGTTATTGTCCAAAACGTACAGAATATTCTCTGGAAATAAACGAATTTCACGGTATTATTAAATACTATTCCATTAACGATAGTTAATAATTTCTTTCATTAATCTAACGTTATCGTACTAATTAATAACAATGTTATATTTTCAAAAATTGTGTAATCGAATTCTCCCTACAAAAAATTTTATGTAGGTAATTATATAGAATAATTTGTAGAATTCAGAATCTTTTTGAGTACCACGGAGTAAAATTCATTTAAAGTTCTTAATAGCAAATAATTTCTTAATGAATAATACTGTATTTTATTATTCAATTTGAAGAAAAGAAAAGAATAAATAGCGGACAATATTATTTTTAATGTCTTGTAATAAACTCTTCTTTCACTCCACTCATAAATGCTTAAACACTTTATGTTACATGATCGATTTATATTACAACAACGACAACTAAATAACGATTAAAATGTATGAATTAACGACGAAATAATTTAATGACAGCAATGCCATAATTACTATCTTCATGCGAAATCAATATATCATGAATTTAAATTGTACATTAAACGGTTCATTAGTAGAGCTGTTAGCTTCAGATACGCTACTTGAATTAATCGCCTTTTACATGAATTTCATCAATTCAAAAGAATTCTTCCCTCGCGCTTCCAATCTAAAAATGAAACTAAATTGCTAGTGAAAGAGAGAAATAAATAACGCAAAGACGAAGCTCCATAAGGTGTATTATTACAATTACATGCGCGGTTCGTTTTAAATTTTAAAATCGCCGTCGCGATATTTTACGACGCACGACTGTAATAATAACAGCGTGTTAAAACCGTGACAACTTTCTTCTATCTGAAAATCTCTCAATTAAATTACACGCTGTCAGAAACGAGAAAACTTTCAACTACTTATTTCTGACACGGTGTAATTTGACTTGAAAATTATGGTGGTTTAATCATTACATCTTGTATGTGTAATATAACATCCTCGGACGCGATAAAATCGTTTAAGGTCAACATGTAATAACAAAATTAATGTTCGCAACTTTGTATGAAACTTACTACCTTTGGCTGATAATTTTTAGATTATCAATTAGATGAAGAGAATCTTTTCAAAGTACCATGATTAATTCTTAATTCTTAATAACTGAATGCGAGTGTATCGGTAAATCGTATATTTGATTGCAATGTAGAGTAATGAACGTAATTCTACGACGACGACTGCCTTCTTGACGGATTATCGCATTTTACCGTGAACACCAACTGAATAATTCACGACTTATTCAGAATTTGTGCAGCATTGTGTGAGAATTTGAACGATATTTTACACATTTCGATGGAATTATGTATGAAATTGATTGAGTCAATGTCACGATTATACAATTATTATTATTACAATATCAAGATTACCAATATTACGTCAGTGCCTTTTCAAGAAATTTCTGTCACTTGCTATGAATAATTTTATTTCCTCGTTCGATCACAAACAGAGCGTACAAACATATATATATGTAATTATTCGTTACTTAATTATTCGTGCGAGAGTTCTTTATCGAAAGCTAGAATATAACAAACGTGTATTACGAATTTTCGATACGTGAAGCAATTGATCGTCGTAAAAAGTCGCGACTCGATGAAAGAAACGAGGGGAAAAGGGAAAAATTTTCAACCGAGAAGAAATTTAAAACATTTCGTTTAATCATGACGAGACAGACGCGCGTGATCTGCCTCGAAAGGGGAGGAAAAACGAGGGGGCCGAGCCCGATCGGTAGAATTTAATTCAGCCGTGTACGGCTGTCCATATTCGGACGGTGTCGACTGATCGGTTGAAATTTTTATAAAAGAGCCATAAATCCAAGCGTGACTCTTGCCGAGAGCGTGCGCCACTGTCACGGATCGTGTCGCGCAGCCACGTCGGATTCCCGTGGCGGACGTTAAAGTTTGATTAGACTTTGATTGCCGACAGAAAGCGGACCAATTTAAACTCTACCCGACGAGAACGAACGTCGAGCGGTGGTGTGCACGACGAGATAAAAAAGAGACGGGACGCCGTCCCCGTGAAAAGGTAGAACGATAACGAAACGACATCCGGTGATCAAGCAAGCGTCGCGCGCCACCGTCGAGCAAGAATTCACCTTGCAGAGGAGCCGGGAGAGCACCAGCTGTCTTTCCCCGCCGCGTGTTATACAGACGTGTTTACACCGGAATATGTCGCCAGCGTTCCCTGTAATTAAACTTTTTCCGCCGCGAAATTGGTTGCTCGCCGCTCCTCTCCCGCCGGAAACCCGCCGCTCGACGCCCGGATTAATCGATTGCCGTGGAAAATGGCAACAGCGAAAATTGCTCGGACGTGTACGCTCGGCCGAGAAGAATGCGCTCTAATGTCGGCGATTTTTCGAACGGTCCCTCCGGTTGATAATGCGAATGGTGGAAAGAAACGGAGGACAATTTCGTGGCACTGCAAGAAAGTCAATTTCGTGAGACACGTCGCTCGGAGAGTTTGACAGGTTGACAGGTGATTTGTATTTTGAATCGCGCCGATTTGAATTCAATTCACACCTTCGGCTGAATTATCTCGAGCGAATCTTGATACTTGCGTTGCAGAAGGATACGAATTCAGTCGGATGAAAAACGAAAAATACTTCGATTTCAAAAGCCGAGGATCGAGGAACTCGCTGCGAATCAACGCAGGCATCGCGCCGCTTGCGAGAGATCGACTCCTTTCGAAATCACAGCGGACGAAACCCCATCCGTTGAAACTGTCTAAATGAGCTTCAAGTTTAACGGTAGAATAGGATCCGTAAGACTTGGCGTCTCAACTATTCCCATTGGCGGGCCAAACACACTCAACTGGCTTAAACACGTTTCCCTGGACTGTTTGCGTTGAAACTCGTAGAAACAAGAGCAAATAATGAAGCAACCAACGGGGAATAGGAACCGCCACGTCAACTGTTGCCAAATATTGATATACCTGCTGCTAGGTTGCAGTAACGACTGCTGCAAGTTACTACCGCCGCGGCGGTGTAACAACAACAGCAACAACGGGCAACGACAATGCGCGTTACTGCCGGGCTCTGCCTTTTACAAGGGAAATAACCGGCTGAACATGCACGAAATTCTTCGGATAGGAACCATCCCCCGTTATAATATCCACCGGCAAACTGTAGATGCTTTCCGCATCGCGTCCCTTGAATATTTAAACAGCTATTTTCCGAGGGTATTCCTTAATAATGAACCGAGCGCCTTTTCACGTGCAGCCTGCGGGAAAATCAGCTGCAGATCGCGGAGCCAATGTCTCGAATGTATGTACGTGTGTGTCTTAATGTTTGTCGATTTCTATGACGCTGCTTTGGAATCCACCGTTGGATGTTTCTTTCCGACCATGAGAATGTTCCGAAACGAAAGTTTGACTTTGGACACGCTTGTTCGGCGTCTCAGGATATTGGATTGTTAGTTGTAGGAATTTGTAAGATTTTACAAATGTCCGTCAGAGATGAATGTGCGACTATATCTGCTGTTAAATTTAATCTTGTTTGTTATATTGTCAGGATTGGAGCATCCGATAGTAATTTATAGTCCTCTTGCTTTTCTATTTTGTTTGAAATTTTGATTATGCATATATGTGGACGAAAGTTTGATGATTCATTGAACAACTGATGAGTTTATCATAAACATTTAGCATTATTGTGTAGAACGATTTTTACTCGTGAATAAATAAATTAAATTAAATCTCACAATAGTTGCAAAATAATTTGAATTATTACAATTCTCGAAGGAAAAGAATAAAAAATTTTCTAACATAAATTTCTAACATAGCAATGAATTTAGTAATAATACAATTTTCAAGCATCCAACTCGAATTATAACAAGAGATGGAAATTCTTCAATCACAATTTTAAAAATATCAATTTTTTTTCAATCTCAAATTAATTGAGAACTATTTAACTGCCTATGAACTGTAGCTTCTTGCATTGATCATACTCTATAACAATATCGTGCGATCATGCACGAGGTAATCTTCATTTTGTCTTACTAATTAGCCTGTCATCGTTTCAATAAAGTCGAGTTATCGTTTCTGTGTATCCGTCTGGCATCTTCTCTTCGTTTCGTTCTCTGATAATGCAGCCAATTATTCGGAACTCTCCCTCGGGTTTCACCCTAATAATTCCACTAACTGACGCTTGTTATCATCCAGAACGAAAGACCTCGTTGCACGAATCGTCGGGCTCTATATATTTTTCTGAATAGTATCCCGCGCTCGTAGGAGCAGCGGCAATTTTAAACGAACATGCTCGCAAAGTGCTTTACGATCCTGCGGCATTTATTTCGGGATAAGAGTCGCCAGGCGAAAAAAAAAAAAAAGAGAGAGAGAGAGATTATGGGAACACATTTCTAGCAACCAGGTCCTCCGGCAATTCATGTTTCAGTTTTCGTACATTTCACAGGGAAATAACCATCCCCGTGTGTGAGAAGAATTTTCTATTCATTCTCTTTTCATGTTTCTTTCATTAAGAGATAAACGATAAGAAAGGCTTTCGCGTGCATTGAGGATTTTTAGTGGTTGAAAGTAATTTGTCAAGAGACGACGAATTCTTGTGTTCGGAGTAATTACACTGCGAATGTAATATACGAATTTCTATGAACATGACTGAAAATATTTACAACGTTTCAACGATGCGGAGTATTTATGTATTAATATACCTTGCGCTGGCAACTGGTTGCGCGGACCATAACGAGCGACCGAATCGTATACAATAATTTGTTGATTTCTTCTCCTTTTGAACTCGTCAAATTATTAGAAATTATCATTTGTTTTGCCTGGGTTACATTGAAATATACTTAAAGCTGAGAAAATGTTGCAATTTGGGACAAAAGATTCTCGACGCGCGTGGCACGTCATTCCAGCGCAAGAGGTTAAACGAAGCAACCATCATGCGAACGAGTTAAAATGAACATCTAATTCTCGACGAGTTCAATCGCAGAAGAGATGATCAGAAGAGCGCCAATCTCGACCAGTAAACAGAGGGAAACAGCAAGTAAGGTCGAAAATGTCTAAGAATTTCGAGTGGGCAGCTTCTCGAGTTCCTTCACGAGCGTCAACTTCTTCAAGATGGAATTCGAATGCACTTAAAACGCTCGCCTCGTCGTAACTTCGTTATTGACCATCCACTTTGTCCCGTCTGCATAAACAACGCAGCCGCGACACGCCGCGACGAAGGAAAACGCGTGGGCAACAACCGGTTTTCGTCGATAGCTACCGCGCAAGTGCATGCACTTGAAAATCATTATGCAACCCGTCCCGCGAGCTGACAGGTGCCAACTGTCACCCAAGCTATCTGTCAACACTTCTGCGGGGAAACAGAATTTCTCTGGCGGATGCTTTCGGTATGCCGGCGCACGCCCCGACAATCAAAAGGCACGAAGAAAAATGGGAGCTAGACGCTGCAGCCTGCTTCCGTTCTACCGTCGCGGCGCTCGCATTTAAACCGACGCGACGATCGTCAAGTCGTATATATCCGAGAAAGACGCTCGGCGGACGTTCTCGTCACGTGGAAAAGCGGCCCGCGCGTCTGACGTGTTTCGCAGCTGAAGCGAAACTTTCTTTATTCAATAATATCCGAATATATCCGTAACCGTTCGTTATTTTCAAAGAATGTGAAACTACATGAGAAGCGAACATGACAATTGATGATTTGTTCAACGAAATAATTATTTCATCGGGGAATACGAAGACGGGTAAGAAACGAGTTTGGTAGATTCGAGATTGACGAGAATAATTGTTCTGTCATTTAACCGGTTGCGCTGGCAATTGGTTCGCGGACCATAACGAGTGACCGAACCGTGTACAATAATTCGTCGCTTTCTTTTTCTTTTTGAACTCGTCGGCATGATATCACTGGCTAGAAATTATTACGAATGAATAAACTTGTCATTTGTTCTGCCTGGGTTACATTTAAATATACTTCACTATACATTTATATTTACATTTAAATATATTTAAAACTGGGAAAATGTTGCAATTTGGGACAAAAAGTTCTCGACGTGCACGTCATTCCAGCGTAAGAGGTTAATAGTTGTATAATACTCGGATTCCTCTGTAGCAATATATTTTTCATAAATTCGGTCGTACATTCTTCAGACTTTCTGTATACGCATGTAATCGCATCGAGAAGTTTTGAAAAAACAAAACGACGCGTGATTCATAAATTAAATAGCACAGTCATTTGACGTAAAGGGAATGCATCTGTCCGACAGTATTTCAGTATACTTCAAGCCCCTCCATTTTCAAATCACTCTCGTTTGAATTGAAGGCAACGCTCGCGAGAAACCGTCCGCGAAATCGGGCGCATCGGCTCGCTGATTGAAAGAATAAGAAGACGAGGGAACCGGAATAACCTCTGGGGCCGTTTCCCTGTTCTTGACTTAGCGAGATATCTACCTCGACCACGAACTCCTCGACAAGTTCCAGCACTCGCCCTGGATCGACGTTTCGATCGTATGCGCGCTCGGTGGTCGACCCGGGAGCCAGCACGTGGATGGTTTTAGAATGCAATTCTTTCGAAATTGGTTTCGGGTTTCCGCGAGATTGCTTCGATTTCGAATGAATTGTCTAGGCTGCCTTAAGGTCGCACGCTCGCCGCCCTCACCCCTCCACCCCTGTCCTCGAACACTTCCGGCCAGCTTAGAAACGCGAGAAAAAGTTCTAACGAACTCGACGAGACCCCGGGAAACTTTTCCTGCGAGAGCATCCTCGAGTATCCTCCACGGCGGAAGCGGAAGCGACATCTTGTTCCCTTCCCGTTCCCCTCGCTATGTTTATCCTACGAGGAGCGAACGCGAAACAAGGTGCAGGAAAGAAGCTTAAGCCGATGCACCATCTTGTCGCGGCGGGATTACCGCTCCAGTTCTAAGATCTCATTTCTGAGAAGTATTTAAACTTCGTTCGCAGAGCAGATGGACATCGTGAAGGTGTTTCGATATTTTTTTTCGAGTAGAATTCTGAGTGAGAAACGAACAGAGAATCAATTGCCGATGCTTTTCGCGTGTTTCTCGAAACAAATGGCTCTAATTCTCGACGTTGTTAATTCTTATTTTCGTACTTGTGGAACAAGTTCGAAACTGGCGGATTTTGGATAGACTATAATCAATGATCGACAACATTTCTTTTCATTTTCAGTGGAATTAATGATAATCGAACGTATGTTAAAATAAAGTAAGCATTTCTAACTGAAAACTCTCGGGGGCGAGTCGTTTTGTTTCTTTTTTGCAGTCAATCTGCAAATTGAAATTTGATCGTTGATGCATTTCGTAAAAATTTCATTATATTAAACGTGAAATTGGTAGTCTGATATATCGACAAACTTTTTCTTCGCTGCATCATGTCCGTTCGTTCTAACTTTTGGAAGTTAGTTTCCGCGAAGCGTATTTTAAGACACTTAGAAAATTGAATTGGATGCCGGCCTCGAAGGATACGATCCCCACCCCGCCAAAGTAATATACTTTTAATTTTTAAACGATTAAAAGTTGCGCGGAGTTGCAGATGAGTTTTGGAAAATAAAGTGCGCCTCTCCCTTTGAAATTTAAAAAGCTCATCGAACTTTCTTTCTCTTCGATATTTGTAAATGGGTGTGCCTCGTGCTACGATTCCTCATAGCCGTGGAAACTTTCGCGGAATATCTTTGTTTGAAATTTTTAAACAAGAACAATCAATGTTGCGAAATGTAGTGAAAGAAAGAAATCACTTTGCATGTTTCTTAATTCACTGAAATTCAAAATTTTTAATAGTCCTCGATATAACAGATCATATTTTAGTGAAAACTGTAATTTATCAAATTTTAATATAAACTGTAATCAATGTACTGTATTCTGCCGGTCCAATTCAATCTTCAGACATTCGAGATTTTCACTAAAATCTTCAGACTTTTCCATCCACGTTTCTGCGATTTTTGCGGGAACACTGAGAGTTAAAAAGTAATTTACGAATTTTCGTGGTTGTGGAGGATTCTTTTTCAATGTCCGTTTTTTAGCAGAAATGTAGAAGTCTTTTGTGAAGTGATGTGGAAGTACTTTCGAAATTTTCTGAAACTCGGATAAGTGGATTGTGTATGATGCCCTACGGGTCTCCGCTGGTGTTCAGCTTCGGCTGGACAATATGACATTACTTGCATTCAATGAAGAAGTTAGCAGCTGCAGGATAGATTTCAACTTCAATTTTCAACGCATTAAATCCGCCGTTTCTTTTAAATTTGCAGGAGCTATCATTTCCCAAATTTTGCTTTTTTAATAGAACCCGTGAATATTACATTATTATCACAAATGATTTCAGTTCTACATTATAATCGTAAGTTTTATAATTCCAGTGCTGCAACTCTTTAATTTCAATCTGATTTCCAATTGTTATTCAGGTTTTGCTCAAAGTGAAATTTCAACAAAATTAAACGGAAGAAGATTGTACAAATATAAAATTAGTATTTTTCACGTGAAATTAAAAGCAATTGATCATTTGCAGCATGCTATCAAAATTGCTATGTAATTTCGAATGTTTTAATGAGAGTTCGAAAAGTACGCGAATTACATTTTTTTCAAAATATTTCAGAATTAACAAAAACTGCGTAATACGTTTCTTCACATATATGAAAATATAGTTCTACCCAGGAATGCATATCTAGAAACATTGAACTTTGAAAACACGTAGTTCTGCTCGGAAGTAATTTGCTTCAAAAACCATTTGCCAATATTTAACTTTCCTTCTACCAAACCAAGCAGAATATTCAAATCGAAAGCAAGCAATTGAAATAATCAATTTCCCAACGGAAAGACAAATAACACACTGTACAAAAATCATAGATCCAATTACAATTTCTGAACAATAGATTTAAAAAAAAAAAAAAAAAAGAAAAAAAAAACAGGGAAAAGCAATCATAAAAATTGCCGGTTATTGACCGAAAAACGAGTGTTCATCTAAAGAGTTATTAACATAGTACATATATGAATGAAGCGAATTTTAATTATAAAACTGCATCACTGTTTCTTTGACATTCATTCAATATTTACGTAATAATATTCAAAGGAAATATATAATACTTAAACATTACATTTATAAAAGGCAGTGAAAAACTTCCAGTCTCCCTCGTCTACTCATTCTGACAAATCACAAAGTTGAGAAAACTTTAATATTATTACAATAAGTTACGATAACTCTTTATACATCTGAAACGGTATTTCGTTTCATCAATGTTCGACTCGAATATATTTCCAGAACAGTTCCAGAGCACCTCAATTCAAATGAACGTGGAATCTGATTAACAATTTCACTTGAAATGTCTCGCTGCATCCAACAGTTACGTTGTTCTCGACACGAAGGAGAATGTATGGTTCTCAAAAAA